>NC_069503.1:435397597-435486732 GCF_027579735.1 Bombina bombina
GAATAGTATCCTCGACCCCTTTCTGCTAGGGGTACTGGTACGATAACGCAGAGAGAGAGATCCCTCACACACTCTAGAAAGGTCTCTTTTTTCTGGTCTTGAAGACAGGTTTGACAGGAGGAATCTGCCCCTGGGCGGATGGAATCTGAACCCTATCCTGTAAACCCTGGGCGACAACCTCCAGAACCCAAGGGGTCCTGAACGTCCTGTAACCAGGCTTCTGAGAGGAAAGATAATCTGCCCACTACTTGGTCCCGGAGACCGGTCGGGGGCTGCTCCTTCATGCTGATTTTGACTCGGCGGGCTTCTTGCTTTGCTAAGACTTCTTCCAAGAATGAGCCGGCTTCAAAGTTCCCTTGGACTTGTCCCTTTTCCGCTGGCGCTGGGCCTTGTCCACTCGAAAGGGACGAAAAGTAGATCCTTTAGTCTTAGCCTTCTTATCCTGCGGTAGGAAAGCTCCTTGCCTCCCGTAACCGTGGATATAATCGAATCCAATCCTGGACCGAGCAGAATCTTTCCTTGAAAAGGCAGGGACAACAGCCTCGACTTAGAGACCAAGACTATAGCCACAGGGCCCTGCGAGCTAAAACGGAAAAAACCTGACGCCTTAAGCGTTCAGGCGAATAATTTTGCATATTGTAAAGAAGAATATAAAGAAACAAGAGAGGCGCATGTGTGTACCAGTAACAGAATGGTAAAAAAAAACAATAAAATGTCCTATTCAGGGTACTCACATTTGTGAGAGCACTTATACAGTGCTATTGGGAGCAGGTTGGATATTTTGCAGCAACCCAGCTCACTGTGCATTGGTCATCTTGATAAACAAGGATCCCAATATCTGTATTTGCAAAGCAAAACAAAAGGGGGCAACTGTGTGTACCGGTAGAATAATGTGATATTATGACAAGCCTAATCACAGATGAAAGAATTGCCGATCTTTAGCGCCGTAATCTTATCCTGTATCTCATCAACAGAAGTCTCCCCCTCGACCATTTTACACAGTGATTCACCCAATATGTCGCAGCTCCGGCAACTGCGGCTACGGCCACTGCCGGATGAAAAACAAACCCTGTGTGTTGAAACATCTTCCTTAACATGTTTTCCAAATTTTTATCCATGGGCTCATTAAACGACGTACTATCCTTGAGGGGAATAGTTGTCCGCTTTGCGAGCATGGAGATAGCACCATCCACCTTAGGGACCGTACCCCACAGCTCAAGCTGAGAGTCCAGAAGGGGGAACAGTTTCTTAAAGGAAGAAGAAGGGGAAAAGGAAGAAGATGGGGAAAAGGAAGAACCTAATCGCTCACATTCATTCTTAATAATATTAGCCATCTTAACAGGAACCGGAAGGCCTGAGGCACCACCCTGTCCTCATATACCTTATCAAGCTTAGAAATCGCAGGTTCCTCCAGAAGCTTCGGTTCCAGAACCTCCAGAGTAGCAAGCACTTGCTTCAGCAAAAAGCGCAAATTCTCTATCCTAAACCTAAAGTCAGGCCCCTCTGCAGTGGCCTGAGATGACACGGACTCCGACCAAGAAGGGGCCTCCTCCGAGGAGAGTGCCTCATCATCGTATAATGCCACTGAATATTTCCATAGGCGCAGACAACCCCTGGGTCGGGCCACCATGATACGCACTACGCTTAGCAGAACGTGGTAAGGCATGGATCACTTTTTCGATACCCCGCCGTTTGCAGTTGACCCGCAAAATCTGACGGCCAGCGAATCTCTCCTGCAGGAGTAATAGTTGGACCCTGGGGCATTGCATGTGCAATTGCAGATGAATGCAGGGAACGCACCTCACAGGACGGGGAACCCTCAGAGGTGGACGGCTCAGTAGTACTAGACATCCGTTTACTTTTAGATGTCGTAACTTTATTAAGGCATGTGGAACATAGTTGAACAGGCTGTTTTACCAGAGCCTCCTCACAATAAACACAGTGATGAGACCTTGTTAAAGAGGGAGACCCCTCTAACGCATCAGAGTCCTCCATAGCTTGTGTTGTTATAATTTACTAGAATAAATAACAAATAGGCACCTTTATAACCTCCAATGGCCGGGGCACTCACCACCTCCTATGACCCGGGCTACAGAAACCGCTTTGTCTCCTGCGCCACAGATCAACAGAGGAATCTCATAGCCACACCCGGTCACATGGAATGCCTGGCAGGACCGCCCTGCCTAAGGAGAAAATGCGGTAAAAAATAGCCGTGCAATACTCCCGTAAGTCACCTGAAGTTCCACACATTGCTAGAGCCTCATCTCGCACATAACGCATCAATGACATGAACAATATCATGTATACCCCCCTGTTCAATAATGAAACTCGTCAACGCTGATTGCTTGTGGAGCTGTTAATATGAGTTGGGATGGGTTCGCAGAAAGACTCTCCCTGTGTCTCCGGACTCTAACTTTTGCCCAGGCTCTCACTGAGAGGATGACAGGACTACTTAAAACTCCAGTCCCATTCACGAAGAGTACTACCCTCCATAAGAGACTACTCCGATCTTCGGCACTTCTCTGCCGTCCTCCTGTAACGAAAGGCAAAGAATGACTGGGGGATGAGGGGAGTGGGGGAGGTATTTAAACCATTGGCTGGGGTGTCTTTGCCTCCTCCTGGTGGCCAGGATAATAATTCCAAACAGTAATGAAGCCGTGGACTCTCCTCTCCTTTAGATGGAAATCCTTTTAATCTTTGGCATAAAGATCTTAGTAAAATGCAGGTACAACCAATACCATGTCCTTCAGCCCTGAAAACAAATGATAAAAACAATCTCCTCTAGCGGAGGCAATTTAAAGACTGAGGTATGTGTGGAAGAGAGGGGTAATTTCCATGAGTAATGGATTGTGAACTCTCACCATCTGTAGGAAAGAAAGCTCTAATGTGCTATATGCAAGCAACAGTGCAATCATAAAATACTCTAACTCCATGTACTCCCCCAGGGTTAAATCTCTGGGCATACCGCCAGGTTATTTTTCCTGGCAGCTAGTGCTTGGCAGTTTTATTTGACTGGAGCTACACATGATTCACTTTCCCTTTTATAGTTCCAGATTGGGCGGTATATTTTCAGTTACTAAGCTGTAGTTTTATTAATGGGTTACAAATGCTCCGGTGCTCTGTGGAAGCAGCATTCCCTCCATCTGACCTCCCCTGCAGCATGCACATTCATTTAATCTCAGCAATGGCTCTGAAAACAGGACGGGTGATGGAACAGCACAACAACCTGTTCTTCCCTTGTATATTCAGACAGAGATTAACTGCTGGCATAACCTCTCTCTGGCTATGTGTTGCTAGTGATGTGTGATAACAGGTACTGTGAGAGTCAATGAGCTTTAGTATCTGCAGATAACCCTGCCTACATAAATAATCCTTTTCATTGCTAATCTTTTTCACACTTTAAAAAATGTTAACAAGGAGAGTGATGCTATTTTGCAGTCAGTGATGTGTTCCAATCCTGTCTGCCAGCTAGGGGTTAAAATAATAATGGATAAATGATTATTATTTAAGGGAATCGTATACATTCCGTTTCTGGATTTTTCAACCCTGAACCCCACAATTATTTAAATATTGCATTATATTTGCTATAAAACATATGCATTGTGTGTATGATTGCCCAAATACTTCATGAACACACACACACACACATATATATATATATATATATATATATATATATATATATATATATATATATATATATACACACACACACACATAGTTGATTGAAGTAGCCATGTTAGTCCAGAGATTTAGATATCAAAATAATATGAGTATTGCCTTAAGCAATGATACTTTTTTATTGGACTAACTATACATTTATAAGATGACAAAGGAATGTCTTCCTTTTTCAAGTCTGAAGCAATACTGACCAATTTGATGGAATTTACAGATTATATCTTAAAACATAGGATGGCTAGAAAGACAAAGTGTTACAGAGGTCTGAATGCAGGGGGAGGAGGGGGTGTTGTAAAAATCATGATGGGGGTTTAGGAGACAGATAGTGTCAGTTAAGAATAACAGACGGGAAATATATGGTTATACACAAAGCATATACTGACAAAGTTATATATCAACATAGCTTCAATATATATAAAGATGTGAAATGATGTATACAGGGGAATATAGGATAGTCAAAAAAGGAGAAAGGAAAGAAAGAAAAAAAAGGGGGGGAATAATAATAATAATAAAAGTGTGGACATAGGCTTACCTGCGTACCTATGCATAGAGAGTGTGGAATTTACAATGTAATTTACTACAATATATGAATGTACATTACAACATTTTTTTGATAATGGGTTAAGAAAGCAGAGTCCACATTTAGTCCAGAATTTAGCAAATTTAAGTGCAATATAATTTTTCATTTCAAAGGTTTTTCTTTCCATGGTTTTTTAGAAGTTGCCTCTGAGTATCTTGATTTTGAGGTTTTGGATGGCCTGGTCAGGTTGGGTGAAATGGTGACCAACAGGGGCACAGTATTTTGTTTCAAAGAGGTTTTTAATTGAGTGTCTGTGTAAGTTCATCCGAAGGTGCAGTTTTTGGCTTGTCTCTCCAATATCACATCCCACTTCACATGCAGTGCAATGTATCTGGTATACCAAATTTGCAGATATACATGAATATGCCCCTTTAATGTTATAGGATTTACTCTTGTGATTAGCTTTGCTGCTTTCACAAATGTGTTGACATAGTTTGCAGAGAACTTTGTTGCAGCGCTTGGTTCCATTCTGAGTGTTCTTTTTATCAAGGGGTAGCTTTCTGTGGACCAATTTCTGTTTTAGGTTAGGTGGTTGTCTGAGTGCCAGGATATGGGGTTTTGGAAGGATTTTTTTGAGTGTGGGATCCTTTTAAGAGTAGTGGCTGTAAGTCTTTTATGATTTTTCGTATTCCTTCTACAGCAGGGTTATATTTAATGCTAGTGGGATAGGCGATATGTTTTTCTTCTCCCTGTATTGTAGCAAGTGTTCACGCGGGGTATTGAAGGCAGAGTTAATTTGTTTGTTTATAACCCTTGTTTTGTAACCTTTTTCTCTGAATGATTGGGACAGTGTGATGAGGTGTCACACTTGGTGGCTGAGCAAATTCTGTGATATCTGGTGGCCTGACTGTAGATTATGGATTTTTTAATGTGATTTGGGTGGGAGCTGGAGCTGTGAAGGTAGCTGCATCTATTTGTTGGTTTCCTGTATACAGATGAGTGCAATTTGCCATTTGTGATAGATATTATTGTATCCAGAAAGCTGACACAGTCTCTAGAAAAGTCCATTTTAAACTTGATTGATGCATGAAATAGATTAAATGATTTATAAAAATGTTCTAGGTTTTTTTCTCCTCTGTCCATATGATAAAAATATCATCTATGTAGCGAAAGTATTTGAAGGGTTTGTGAGGGTGAGTAGCTAGGAATCTCTGTTCTAAGTCAGCCATGAAGAGGCTTGCATACTGTGGTGCCATTTTGGTGCCCATGGCTGGTCCCATGGTTTGTAAATAGATGGAGTTATTGAAGATAAATTAATTGTGCGTGAGTATAAATTCTGTAAGTTTACTGACTGTAGAAGCACTATATGCCTGGTTAGAGCTGTCTGAGGAAAGAAAGTTTAAGCAGGCATCAATACCAAATTTATGTGGAATATTGCTGTACAGGGATTTCACATGCATTGTCACAAGTATAGTATCCTCTGGCAATTCTGTTATCTGGCTAATTTTGTTAAGAAAATCAGTGGTGTCTTTTATAAAGCTAGTGGTGTTAATAACTAAGGGCTTAAGAAAATTCTCCACTAGGCCATATTGATATATATATTGATATATAACTGTCTCAGTATATGCTTTGTGTATAACCATTTATTTCCCGTCTGCTATCCTTTACTGACACTATTTGCCTCTGTCTCCTAAACCCCCATCATGATTTTTACGACACCCCCTCCTCCCCCTGCATTCAGACCTCTGTAACACTTTCTATCTTTCTAGCCATCCTATGTTTTAAGATATAATTTTTAAATTCCATCAAATTGGTAAGTATTGCTTCAGACTTGAAAAAGGAAGACATTCTTCCGAAAGATTGTCATCTTATAAATGTAGTTAGTCCAATAAAAAAGTATCATTGCTCAAGGCAATACTCTTTTTTATTTTGAGATATATATATATATATATATATATATATATATATATATATATATATATATATATATATATATATATATATATATACATACATACATACATACACATACCACCCTACACACGTATATAGCTGACTTTTATGGTGAGCTCAATATATGTTATACACTATATGCCCCCACACGGCTACTTCATAATCCCACCCAGCTGACAAGCTTTTCTGGGTAAAACACTGTTAACTATGTGTTTGACCCCTACAAAGGTCTTGATTTTCATTTCATGTTTTCATTTATGCCAAAACTATTATATAATCTCAAATTGTCACCAGCAATTAATCAAATTAACTACAATGAATGTTCATTTAGAACAATTTTGTTGCTTACTATTATGTATTGTAATAGCAGTTAAAAGAATATATACACTATATAACAAAACAAAAAAGTGGATTTGATAAAGTAAAAAATATGGTGTTACCTTATAAACCACTTCCAAACCTACAAGTAATGCTTTACGATAATGCTCAATCTGGAAGCACTCTGTGCCAAGCTTCCGTTATATTAGTCTGATTCCAGAGCAGAAACTGAAATTAAACAACTAAAGATAACCATAGAAAAAAAAATGGTCTGTTTTCCAAGCTCACATTTCATGTTAACATGAAGATTAAAGAGTTGTATAGTAATGCTCCTATATGAAGACACAAAATTTGAGATACCCCTGTAAAAATTCAGATTTGGCTGACAATAATTGAGGTGACGTAGCAAATCAAGCAGTTAAAGGTGAAAAAAAAGAATTATCTTGCATGGTAGGCGGAAACAACAACTGCATTATTCACTTTAGAGAACAGTAATACTTTTTTAAATGTTGTTCTACCAAAGATATTAAAAAGTTAAAAGTGAACATCTGTGCTTTTTTTTATTCCCTATGAATTTAAAGGGACATTAAAAACTAAATAAATGCTTGTTTTGTATCTATATTTTATTAATTTGCTCGTGTTTTGCCAAACATTTTTAAAATGTTATAAATAGCAAATATTGAAAAAAGAAAAAAACTAGAAAAAAAAAAAAGCTAGATGTAATGATTTATTCAAAGCAAGGATTAGCCTAAGAATAATATGCAGAAATATTTTTTTTAAATTATATTTATTTTTTAAAATATTGAATAAATAAGTGTAAACTTTTAGTATCTATAAAAGTTGTAACGTGAGTATACCAATGCTTAAAAGCCTGCCCTCCATGTTTTATCTCTTCTGCTGAAACCAGTTAGGGAAAGTTCTAAATGAGCTTACAAAGTAACAGGCTTTACCTTCCCTTTAAAGGCATACACTTTTACCTTAGGTATAATCATCTGTGGTTTCTTGGAACTTTGAAAATTAACATAGAAAAGTGACAGTCTAAAGTCATCCAGGTGAAAAGTTGTCATTAGAAAGGGAAGTTGTCTCAAGTAAACTATCTTAAAAAGGTATCTACCCTGGTTGAAAACCTAGGCAATAAAGGAAAAGGCTGGGGCTTTCTTAATAGACAAGACAAATGATACACTATGTGGCAGAAATAAAAACCAGACCTACATTTTAAAAACCAGCAATAACCATTAAAAACTCTGGTGCAATTATCCATGTTCAACATCACTTATATACTTCTTTAGAGATAAGGGTACCTAGCTGTTCAATGAGGTGACAGTAGTCAATTCGTTCTTGAGGATTCAAAGACGACAACTGGAAACGGCGCTCCTTCTTGGGCCCTTCTTCCATAGAGAGGTCCTCAGTCTGAAATCACAAATAGGTTGTAAGTACTTTCAATTTCAATTCCAGAAAAACAAAATTTATGCTTACCTGATAAATGTCTTTCTTTTGCGATGTACCGAGTCCACGGATTCATCCTAACTTGTGGGATATTGTCCTTTCTGACAGGAAGTAGTAAAGAGAGCACCACAGCAGAGCTGTCTATATAGCTCCCCCCTTAACTCCACCCCCCAGTCATTCGACCGAAGGCCAAGGAAGAAAAGGAGAAACTATAAGGTGCAGAGGTGACTGAAGTTTACATAAAAAAAATACTATCTGTCTTGAATAGACAGGGCGGGCCGTGAACTCGGTACATCGCAAAAGAAAGAAATTTATAAGGTAAGCATAAATTTTGTTTTCTTTTGCATGATGTACCGAGTCCACGGATTCATCCTAACTTGTGGGATACCAATACCAAAGATTTCGGACACGCATGAAGGAACTTAAACGGAAGGCACTACTGCTTGCAAAACCTCTCTCCCAAAATTAGCCTCCGAAGAAGCAAAAGTATCAAATTTATAACATTTTGAAAAGGTATGAAGCGACGACCAAGTCGCAGCCTTACAAATCTGTTCAACAGAAGCATCATTTTTAAAAGCCCATGTGGAAGCTACCGCTCTAGTAGAATGAGCTGTAATCCTTTCAGGAGGCTGCTGTCCAGCAGTCTCATAAGCCAAACGGATGATGCTTTTCAGCCAAAAGGAAAGAGAAGTCGTCGTAGCCTTTTGACCCCGACGCTTTCCAGAATAGACAATAAAGATGATGTTTGACGAAAATCTTTGGTTGCCTGAAAATAAAATTTCAAAGCACGAACCACGTCCAAGTTCTGCAACAGATATTCCTTCTTACAAGAATGATTAGGACAAAGAGAAGGAACAACAATTTCTTGATTGATATTCCTGTTAGTAACAACCTTAGGTAGGAACCCAGGCTTGGTACGCAAAACCACCTTATCAGCATGGAACACAAGATAAGGAGAGTCACATTGTAATGCAGATAGTTCAGAAACTCTTCGAGCTGAAGAGATAGCAACTAGGAACAAAACTTTCCAAGATAAAAGCTTAATATCTATGGAATGCATGGGTTCAAACGGAACCCCCTGAAGAACTCTAAGAACTAAATTTAGACTCCATGACTGAGCAATAGGTTTAAACGCAGGCTTAATTCTAACTAAAGCCTGACAAAAAGCCAGAACGTCTGGAACATTTGCCAGACGCTTGTGCAACAAAATAGACAGAGCAGATATCTATCCCTTTAGGGAACTAGCCGATAATCCTTTCTCCAATCCCTCTTGGAGAAAAGACAAAATCCTAGGAATCCTGATATTACTCCAGGAGAAGCCTTTGGATTCGCACCAAAAAAGATATTTACACCATATCTTATGATAAATGTTCCTGGTAACAGGCTTTCAAGCCTAAATCAAGGTATTGATGACTGACTCAGAATCAAGCGTTCAATCTCCAAGCAGTCAGTTGCAGAGAAATAATAATTTGGATGCTTGAATGGACCTTGAATCAGAAGGTCCAGTCTCAATGGCAGAGACCATGGTGGAAGGGATGATATGTCCACCAGGTCTGCATACCAAGTCCTGCGTGGCCACGCAGGTGCTATCAAAATCACTGATGCTCTCTCCTGTTTGATTCTGGCAATCAGACGTGGAAGGAAAGGGAAAGGTGGAAACACATAAGCCAGGTTGAACGACCAGGGTACTACTAGAGCATCTATCAGTACACCCTGAGGATCCCTTGACCTGGAGCCGTAACAAGGAAGTTTGGCGTTCTGACTTGACGCCATCAGATCCAACTCTGGTGTGCCCCATAGCCGAACCAGCTGAGCAAACACCTCCGGATGGAGTTCCCACTCCCCCGGATGAAAAGTCTGACGACTTAGAAAATCTGCCTCCCAGTTCTCTACACCTGGGATATAGATCGCTGACAGATGGCAAGAGTGAGCCTCTGCCCATTGGATTATCCTTGAGACCTCTATCATCGCTAAGGAACTCTTTGTTCCGCCCTGATGATTGATATAAGCCACAGTCGTGATGTTGTCCGACTGAAACCTGATGAATCTGGCCGAAGCCAGCTGAGGCCATGCCTGGAGAGCATTGAATATCGCTCTTAATTCCAGAATATTTATCGGTAAGAGAGCCTCCTCCAGAGTCCACAAACCCTGAGCTTTCAGGGAATTCCAGACTGCACCCCAGCCCAGAAGACTGGCGTCTGTTGTCACTATAACCCATTCTGGCCTGCGGAAACACATTCCCTGGGACAGATGATCCTGTGACAACCGCCAAAGAAGAGAGTCTCTGGTCTCTTGATCCTCCCTAGAAATGAAAGTCTTGTGAGGGGGGAAAGAGAACTCTTTTTTACGTTCACTTTCCACCCGTGAGACCTTAGAAAGGCCAACACTAAGTCCGTGTGAGACTTGGCTAGTTGGAAGGACGGTGCTTGAATTAGAATGTCGTTCAGATAAGGCGCCACTGCTATGCCCCGTGGCCTTAGAACTGACAGAAGGGACCCTAGCACCTTCGTGAAGATTTGCGGCGCCGTGGCCAACCCGAAAGGAAGAGCCACAAACTGATAATGCTTGTCCAGAAAGGCGAACTTGAGGAACTGGTGATGATCTTTGTGGATAGGAATGTGCAGATACGCATCCTTTAAGTCCACGGTGGTCATATATTGACCCTCCTGGATCAATGGAAAGATAGTCCGAATGGTCTCCATCTTGAAAGATGGAACTCTTAGGAATTGGTTTAGGATCTTGAGATCCAGAATTGGTCTGAAGGTTCCCTCCTTTTTGGGAACTATAAACAGATTGGAGTAGAACCCCTGCCCTTGTTCTGCTTTTGGAACTGGGCAGATCACTCCCATGGTAAAAAGGTCTTCTACACAGCGTAAGAACGACTCTCTTTTTGTCGGGTTTACAGACAATTGAGAAAGATGGAACCTCCCCCTTGGAGGGGAATCCTTGAAATCTAGAAGGTATCCCTGGGTTACAATTTCTACTGCCCAGGAATCCTGAACGTCTCTTGCCCAGGCCTGAGCAAAGAGAGAGTCTGCCCCCTACTAGACCGGTCCCGGATCGGGGGCTACCCCTTCATGCTGACTTAGTGGCAGCAGCAGGCTTTTTGGCCTGTTTACCCTTGTTCCAAGCCTGATTAGGTCTCCAGGTTGGCTTGGATTAAGCAAAGTTCCCCTCTTGCTTTGCAGCAGGGGAAGAGGTAAAGGGACCACTCTTGAAGTTTCGAAAGGAACGAAAATTATTTTGTTTGGTCCTTGTCTTATTTGACTTATCCTGAGGGAGGGTATGACCCTTCCCTCCAGTAATGTCTGAAATGATCTCTTTCAATGCAGGCCCGAAAAGGGTCTTACCTTTGAAAGGTATGGACAAAAGGTTAGATTTAGATGACACATCAGCTGACCAGGACTTCAACCATAATGCTCTACGCGCTACAATGGCAAAACCTGAATTCTTAGCCACTAATTTAGCAAGATGAAAAGCGGCGTCTGTAATAAAAGAATTAGCCAACTTAAGAGCCTTAAATCTGTCCAAAATATCATCTAGTGGGGTCTCCATCTGAAGAGCCTCTTCTAGAGCCTCAAACCAAAAGGCAGCTGCAGTGGTTACAGGAACAATGCATGCTATAGGTTGAAGAAGAAAACCTTGATGAACAAAAAACATAATTTATGCTTACCTGATAAATTTATTTCTCTTGTGATGTATCGAGTCCACGGATTCATCCTTACTTGTGGGATATTCTCCTCCCCTACAGGAAGTGGCAGAGAGAGCACCCACAGCAGAGCTGCCTATATAGCTCCCCCCTTAGCTCCCCCCCCCCCCCCCAGTCATTCGACCGAAAGGCTAGGAAGAAAAAGGAGAAACCATACGGTGCAGTGGTGACTGAAAGTTTAAAAATAAAAATATATATGCCTGTCTTAAAAAACAGGGTGGGCCGTGGACTCGATACATCACAAGAGAAATAAATTTATCAGGTAAGCATAAATTATGTTTTCTCTTGTAAGATGTATCGAGTCCACGGATTCATCCTTACTTGTGGGATACCAATACCAAAGCTTTAGGACACGGATGAAGGGAGGGACAAGACAGGGACCTTAAACGGAAGGCACCACTGCTTGTAGAACCTTTCTCCCAAAAATAGCCTCCGAAGAAGCAAAAGTATAAAATTTTTAAAATTTGGAAAAAGTATGAAACAAAGACCAAGTCGCCACATTACAAATCTGTTTAACAGAAGCCTCATTTTTAAAAGCCATGTGGAAGCCACAGCTCTAGTAGAATGAGCAGTAATTCTTTCAGGAGACTGTTAGCCAGCAGTCTCATAAGCCAAACGGATGATGCTTTTAAGCCAAAAGGAAAGAGGTAGCCGTAGCCTTCTGACCTCTCCGCTTACCAGAATAAACAACAAACAATGAATATGTATCATATAGCCTTACTAACTTTGAACAGCTATGCAAATAAAAAATTAACCCCTTAATGGCAAAACCGGATTGAAAAAACATCAAAACCAGTAAAAAAGACTTTCAGCACTTTGCCACAGTTCTGCTGTGGCTCCTACCTGCCCTTCAGAACAATTTGTGAGGAAAAAAAAACATAATTTATGTAAGAACTTACCTGATAAATTCATTTCTTTCATATTGGCAAGAGTCCATGAGCTAGTGACATATGGGATATACAATCCTACCAGGAGGGGCAAAGTTTCCCAAACCTCAAAATGCCTATAAATACACCACTCACCACACCCACAATTCAGTGTAAAGAATAGCCAAGCAGTGGGGTGATAAAGAAAGGAGTAGAAAGCATCAACAAAGGAAATTATGTTTTCTTTCATGTAATTGGCAAGAGTCCATGAGCTAGTGACATATGGGATATCAATACCCAAGATGTGGAGTCTTCCACTCAAGAGTCACTAGAGAGGGAGGGAATAAAAATAAAAACAGCCATATTCCGCTGAAAAAATTAATCTACAACCCAAAAAAATAAGTTTATTTCATTTTTGAAAGAAAAAAACTTAAAACAAAAGCAGAAGAAAAACTGAAACAGCTGCCTGAAGAACTTTTCTAACAAAAACTGCTTCCGAAGAAGCAAATACATCAAAACGGTAGAATTTAGTAAATGTATGCAAAGAGGAACAAGTCGCCGCTTTGCAAATCTGATCAACTGAAGCTTCATTCTTAAAAGCCCACGATCTAGTAGAATGAGCTGTAATTCTCTGAGGCGGGGCCTGACCCGACTCCAAATAAGCTTGATGAATCAAAAGTTTCAACCAAGAAGCCAAGGAAATAGCAGAAGTCTTCTGACCTTTCCTAGGACCAGAAAATAAAACAAATAGACTGGAAGTCTTCCTGAAATCTTTAGTAGCTTCCACATAATATATCAAAGCTCTTACCACATCCAAAGAATGTAAGGATCTCTCCAAAGAATTCTTAGGATTAGGACATAAGGAAGGGACAACAATTTCTCTACTAATGTTGTTAGAATTCACAACCTTAGGTAAAAATTGAAAAGAAGTCCGCAAAACTGCCTTATCCTGATGAAAAATCAGAAAAGGAGACTCACAAGACAGAGCAGATAGCTCAGAAACTATTCTAGCAGAAGAGCTAGCCAAAAGGAACAACACTTTCCAAGAAAGTAGTTTAATGTCCAAAGAATGCATAGGCTCAAACGGAGGAGCCTGTAAAGCCTTCAGAACCAAATTAAGACTCCAAGGAGGAGAAATTGATTTAATGACAGGCTTAATACGAACTAAAGCCTGTACAAAACAGTGAATATCAGGAAGTATAGCAATCTTTCTGTGAAACAAAACAGAAAGAGTGGAGATTTGACATTTCAAGGAACTTGCAGACAAACCCTTATCCAAACCATCCTGAAGGAACTGTAAAATTCTATGAATTCTAAAAGAATGACAGGAGAATTTAAGAGAAGAACACCATGAAATATAAGTCTTCCAAACCCTATAATAAATCTTTCTAAAAACAGATTTACGAGCTTGTAACATAGTATTAATCACTGAGTCAGAGAAACCTCTATGACTTAGAACTAAGCGTTCAATTTCCATACCTTCAAATTTAATGATTTGAGATCCTGATGGAAAAACGGACCTTGAGATAGTAGGTCCGGCCTTAACGGAAGTGGCCAAGGCGGGCAGCTGGACATCCGAACCAGATCCGCATACCAAAACCTGTGTGGCCATGCTGGAGCCACCAGTGTCACGCTCGGCTGCTGGGAAGCTCTGCAGTCCTCTCTGTGTGCTTGATTGACAGGTGTCTGAGCCACCCCTTCCTGATGATGTCACAACCAGGCTTTTTATTCCGGGCTTCCTGTTTCTCCAGTGCCCGTTTGTTTAACTTTGTGGCTTCTGTTAGGAATTCGCTGTGGAATCTCTCTAACTGCTGCTTTTCTGTTGCCAATCTCTTCAAGGACTGACTATGCTGGATTAACCTTCAACCTCCTGATTACCTGTCTCCAAACAATGCAAGTACTGTTTGTTTTGTGAAACTTTCAAACTGCCTGTTTACCTGCTGCAAATTCTGACTACTCTATGTACTGCCAAACTATTCAAATACTGTTATTTCTGTGAAACCTTCAATCTGCATGTTTACCTGTTTCCAAACTCTGCAAATACAATTATTCAGTGTAAACCTTCAAACTGCTTGATATCCTGTTGCCAATCTCAACAAGTACTGATTAATCTGTGTTAACCTTCAAACTACCAGATTACCTGTTGCTATCTCTGCAAGTTCTAACAGTGTTAACCTTCAAACTACCTGATTACATGTTGTTAATTCTGCAAGTTCTGACTACACAGAACTGACTAACCCTCAAACTGCCTGATTACCTGTTGCATACTCTGCAAAGACTGTCTACTCAGTGTTAACCCTCAAGCTGTCTGATTACCTGTTGCATACTCTGCAAAGACTGTCTACACAGTGTTAACCCTCAGACTGCCTGATAACAAATTACCTACTCCTGCATTATTAACTGTTTCCTGTTTTACCCTTCTTCTATCTGAGTATAAGTGGACTATCCCTGCTCTCCTGATTCTGTGGAAGACATTTCCTGAAACCAGTTCCTTATTCAGAAGTCTATCTGGCTGATATCTTGAATTACTTTGGCACAGGCTAACCCTGCTCCATATAGTGAGTACTTTGTTTTTTGGAGGTTGTCGTGGGGTCACGTCCTGGATTAAACTCAGAGCGCAAGGGTGTTGTTTAAGTTCGCCCTAGCATTTGGGTCTTCTTCTGGACATTTTCTAACCTGACAACCAGCAACACAAAAGACTGTTCCATGGTGATTTTGGAGATCACTCTTGGAAGGAGAACTAGAGGCGGGAAGATGTAAGCAGGATGATAACATCAAGGAAGTATCAGTGCATCCACTGCTTCCGCCTGAACATCCCTGGACAGGTATCTGTGAAGTTTCTTGTTTAGATGAGAGGCCATGAGATCTATCTCTGGAAGACCCCACATCTGAACAATCTGAGAAAACACATCTGGATGTCCTACAGGCTAGAACAGAAAAACCGGATGTTCGTAGCATTCAGGCGAATAATCTGCATATTTGCATCACAGATAAAAGAATTTGCAACACTTAAGGCCTTAATCTTTTCCTGCATCTCCTCGAGGGGAGTCTCCATCTCGACCATAGCTGACAGTGCATCACACCAATATGTAGCCGCTCCAGCCACCACAGCGATCGCCGCTGCCGGTTGGAAAACAAACCCCGTGAGTTGGAACATTTTTCTCAACATGGATTCTAACTTATTATCCATGGGCTCATACGCTTAGAGTCATACGCTTAGAGAGCATGGAGATAGCTTCATCCACCTTAGGAATGGCCCCCCATAGCTCAAATCGAGAGTCCGGAAAGGTGAACAGCTTTTTAAAAGGGGTAGAGGAAGAAAAGGACAAGCCCAATTTCTCCCCCTCATTCTTAATAATCGTAGTTCACGGGAACTGGGAAGGTCTGAGGCACCACCCTGTCCTCGTAAACCCAAACTAGCTTAGGGATCGAAGGTTCCTCCGGAAGTTTCGATTCCGGAACCTCCAACATAGCAAGCACTTCTTTCAGTAAAAAGAGCAAAAGCTAAACTTGAAGTTTGGCTCCTCCGTAGCAGGAGGTCTAGAAGACCCCGCTTCCATCCCAGAGAGAGCGCACTCCGACGAGTTGGAGACGTCGTCCTCATTGGATAATATCTCAAGAGACATCCAACCGAGTAGATGACCCCTGGGACGGTAGGTTCTATCTTTCCCTACGCTTGCGCAGGGCGTGGTAGGGCATGGAAGGCCGCAGAAACCGCCTCTTGCAACTGGGCAGCGAAATCTGGTGGCCACGAGGCCCCTCCCGTGGGAGGATTAGTATGGCCTTGGGAAGCTACATGTGTAATCAGAGATGAATGATGGGAACGCACCTCGCGGTACGGAGAACCCTAAGAGGTTGATGGATCAGTAGTACGATATTGCAATCTTATCAAAGCACATGGAACACAGTTGAGCAGGCGGATCAACCTGAACCTCTTCACAATAAACACAGGTATTAGATTTAATTAAAGAGGGAGTATCCTCTAACATATCGGAGTCCTCCATAGCATGCACCTTTAATGCAGACTGTGATAGACTAAATGGCACCTTTATACACCAATGGTCGGGGCATTCACTACCTGCTATGACCCGGACCACGGAGAAACCAGTATGTCTCCCGCAAATGCTGATCAAGAAAGAGGAAGTTGAGAAGGCCACATCCGGTCACATGGAGTCCATGCAGGACCACCCCTGCACTATAGAGAAAACTCGCCAAAAAGGCTGCGCCGATCCACACCTGACTGTTCACAAATTGCTAGAGCCTCATCTCACACATAACATAGCATTAACACTATAAAAATATTATGCCTAAATCCACCCCTGTTCAATAATCCCCTTTCCAGGGATATTAACCCTTGATTCTATACACATAAAAGGAGATCCACTGTGACCCTGTCTTCTAGCATTATCATATGTGTATAAATAAAACAATCTTACCAGAATCTATGCCGTGGAACAGGAACATGGCCCTTTAAGTGTGACAGGTTAGTAGCATTGCTCCTGACATGGACTTGAGTGAACAAAGGCATCCATGCTGCCACTGAGAGGATTACTTAAAAATCCCGTCCTATTGCGAAGAGTACTACCCTCCAAAAGAGCCAGGTTCTTATTTCCCACAAGTAATGAATGAAGCAGTGGACTCTCCTCCCATTAAGATGGAAAAGCACTTACCTGCAATCTAGCTCTCAGGCAGGACGACAGCTTACAAGGTGTGAAAGGACACATACTCCTCACAGAGACCTGCAGAAAAAGAAAGAACATAGTAGTCAACTCTAGCTTTCTATAACAAGGGCAGCAAAATGTTAGGAAACCAAGCAAGGACCACCTCACCACTTCCTAACTGCTTAAAAGCCACCACTACTCTTACTCAAGAGATTGACGTGGACACAGCTAACCTTAAATCCGTGCTTGCAGGGAAAAGTACCCAGAAAAGGAAATAAATCTTCAGACATCAAACTTCACCTCCTCCATTGACAGAGGCAAAGAGAATGACTGGGGGTTTTGGGTAAGGGAAGTGAAACAACAGCTTTGCTGTGGCATTCTTTGCCGCCTCCTGCTGGCCAGGAGAGAATATTTCCACTGTTACGAGGAGAGTCCACTGCTTCCTTCATTACTTGTGACAATACAGAACCTGGCCACCAGGAGGAGGCAAAGACACCCCAGCAAAAGGCTTAAATACCTCCCCCACTCCCCTCATCCCCCAGTAATTTTGCAGAGGGAACAAGGAACCGTAGGAGAAATGTAGGTCCCCCCAGCGGAGAACCAGGCGGGAGCCGTGGACTCCCCACGTAACGATGGAAATTAAATTATCAGGTAAGCATAATTTATGTTTTCCATCTAATATGAGGAGAGTCCACAGCTTCATTCATTACTTGTGGGGAACAAATACCCAAGCTCTAGAGGACACTGAATGAATAATGGGAGGGTAAAAGGAAAGGCGGGCACCACAGCCTGTAAAACCTCTCTACCAAACACAGCTACAGATGGAGAAAAAACGTCAAATTTTTAAAAAAGAAACTTTGTGAAAGTGTGTAAGGAGGACCAGGTAGCTGCCTTACAAATCTGCTCCATAGAAGCCTCATTCTTAAAGGCCCAAGAAGAAGGCACAGCTCTAGTTGAGTGAGCAGTAATCCTCTGAGGAGGCTTATGTCACGCTGTCTCATAGGCCAAACGAATCAAGCTCCTCAGCAAAAAGAAGCCTTCTGCCCCTTACGCTTCCCCGAATAGAGAACAAACAAAGCTGAGGTTTGTCAAGGCTCGAACCACATCCAAGTTATAAAGTAACTGTTCCTCGAAGGAGGAGGATTAGGACACAAGGAAGGAACAGCAATATCCTGAATAATGTTACGATCAGACACCACCTTAGGGAGAAATCCCAGAGCAGTGTGAAGAACAGCCTTATCTGTATGGAAAACCAGGTATGGAGGCTCACATTGCAAGGCCTCCAATTCAGACACCCTGCGAGCTGAGGCAATGGCCAGTAGAAAGAGAACCTTCCAAGTCAGAGTCTTAATGTCAGGTGAATGCATAGTCTTCAACAGGGTCCCCTGCAGAACCAGATTCAGACTCCAAGGAGGAACAGAATGTCTTAACACAGGCCTGATTCTGGACAGGGCCTGAACAAAAGAATGTATATCAGGTAGCTCAGCAAGCTTCTTGTGTAACACCACCGAAAGCGCCAAAATCTGTCCCCTTAATGAACTGGCGGCAAGTCCTTTCTCCAAACAATCCTGGAGGAAAACATAATTTATGTAAGAACTTACCTGATAAATTCATTTCTTAGATATTGGCAAGAGCTCATGAGCTAGTGACGTATGGGATATACAATCCTACCAGGAGGGGCAAAGTTTCCCAAACCTCAAAATGCCTATAAATACACCCCTCACCACACCCACAACAAATAGCCAAGTAGTTGGATGATAAAATAAGGAGTAAAAAAGCATACAAAAAAGAGAAACTGTAAATATAATTGTGCTCTTATACAAAAAAAAAACATAACCACCATAAAAAGGGTGGGCCTCATGGACTCTTGCCAATATGAAAGTAAGAAATTTATCAGGTAAGTTCTTACATAAATTATGTCCATGAGCTAGTGACGTATGGGATAGAAATACCCAAGATGTGGAAGAGAGGGAGGGATAAAATAACAACAGCTATTATCACTGAGAAATTAAATCCACACAATTAAGTTTTTCTCAAAAAACTTAAATCAAAAGCAGTAGAATCAAACTGAAACAGCTGCCTGAAGAAGTTTCTCTACCAAAGACTGCTTCAGAAGAAGCAAAATACATCAAAATGGTAAAAACAATAAAAGTATGCAAAGAAGACCAAATTACTGATTTGCAAATTTGATCAACCTAAGCTTCATTCTGAAAAAGTCCAAGAAATGGCGACTGAACTTAGAAGAATGAGCTGTAAATCTCTGAGGCGGAGCCTGCCCTGCCTCAAAATAAGCCTTGAAAAACAAAAGCTTTAACCAGGATGAAAGAAATGGCAGAGGCTTCCTTGCCTTTTCTGGAACCAGAAAAAAAGCAAATAGACTAGAAGTCTTCTGAAATCCTAGTAACCTCGATATAGAATTATAAAGCTCTTACTACATCCAAAGGATGTAAAGAATTCTCAAATAATTCTTACGGATTAGGACACAAAGAATGAATAACAATTTCTCTACTAATGTTGTTCAAATTCACAACCTTAGGAAAAAAAGAAGTCCACAAAACAACTTATCTAGATGAAAAAATCAGATAAGGAGACAAACAAGAGAGAGCTGATAAATCAGAAACTCTTGTAGCAGAAGAGATAGTCAAAAGAAACAACACTTTCCAAGAAAGTAGATAATATTCAAAGAAAATATAGGCTCAAAAGAAAAGAGCCTGCAATATCTTGAAACCAAATGAGACTCCAAAAAGGAGAAATTAATAAATGAACAGGCTTGATACCAACCAAAGCCTGAACAAAACAGTGAATATCAGGAAGTTCAAACAAGCTTTCTAGAAAATAAAAAAGAAAGAACAGAGATTTGTCCCTTCAAAGAAATTGCAGACAAACTTATCCAAACCATCTCGAAAAACTGTAAAATCCTAGGAATTCCAAAAGAATGCCTAGAGAATTTATGAGAAGAACACTATAAAAACAAAATTTATGCTTACCTGATAAATTTATTTCTCATATGGTATATCCAGTCCACGGGTTCATCCATTATTTGTGGGATATTCTCCTTCCCAACAGGAAGCTGCCAGAGGACACCCACAGCAGAGCAGTCTATATAGCTCCTCCCCTAACTGCCACCCCCAGTCATTCGACCGAAGACAAGCAAGAAAAAAGGAGAAACTATAGGGTGCAGTGGTGACTGTAGTTTAAAAATAAAAAACACCTGCCTGACAGGGCGGGCCGTGGACTGGATACACCACAAGAGAAATACATTTATCAGGTAAGCATAAATGTTGTTTTCTCTTGTAAAGGTGTATGCAGTCCACTGGTTCATCCATTACTTGTGGGATACCAATACCAAAGCTTTAGGACACGGATGAAGGGAGGGACAAGGCAGGAAATTAAACGGCACCACTGCCTGTAAGACCTTTCTCCCACAAATAGCCTCCGAAGAAGCAAAAGTATTGAATTTGTAGAATTTAGAAAAAGTGTGAAGCGAAGACCAAGTCGTCGCCGCCTTACAAATCTGTTCAACAGAGGCCTCATTTTTAAAAGCCCATGTGAAAGCCACCGCTCTAGTGGAATGAGCTGTAATTCTTTCAGGAGGCTACTGGCCAGCAGTCTCATAAGCTAAGCGGATTATGCTTCTCAGCCAAAAAGAAAGAGAGTAGACAACAAACAAAGCAGATCCAGAGTAGACAACAAACAAAGCAGATGTTTGACAAAAATACTTAGTAGCTTGTAAATTAAACTTTAAAGCACGAACCACATCAAGATTGTGTAAAAGACGTTCCTTCTCTGAGGAAGGATTAGGACATAATGAAGGAACAACAATCTCCTGATTGATGTTCCTATTAGATACTACCTTAGGAAGAAACCCAGGTTTGGTACGTAAAACTACCTTATCTGCATGGAAAATCAGATAAGGGGAATCACACTGTAAAGCAGATAATTCCGAAACTCTTTGAGCCGAGGAGACAGCTACTAGAAACAGAACTTTCCAAGATAAAAGTTTAATATCTATGGAATGCAAAGGTTCAAACGGAACCCCTTGAAGAACTTTAAGAACTAAATTTAAACTCCATGGCGGAGCAACAGGTTAAAACACAGGCTTAATTCTAACTAAAGCCTGACAAAACGCCTGAACGTCTGGAACCTCAGCCAGACGTTTGTGCAAAAGAATAGACAGAGCAGAAATTTGTCCCTTTAAGGAACTAGCAGACAATCCTTTCTCCAATCCCTCTTGGAGAAAGGATAAGATTCTAGGAATCCTGACCTTACTCCATAAGTAACCCTTGGATTCACACCAATGAAGATATTTACACCATATCTTATGATAGATTTTCCTGGTGACAGGCTTTTGAGCCTGAATCAAGGTATCAATGACCGACTCAGAAAAAACCACGCTTTGATAGAATCAAGCGTTCAATCTCCAAGCAGTCAGACGCAGAGAAATTAGATTTGGATGTTTGAAAGGACCTTGAAGTAGAAGGTCCTGCCTCAGCGGCAGAGTCCATGGTGGAAAAGATGACATGTCCACCAGATCTGCATACCAAGTCCTGCACGGCCACGCAGGAGCTATCAAAATAACCAAAGCTCTCTCCTGCTTGATCTTGGCAATCAGACGAGGGAGCAGAGGAAACGGTGAAAACACATAAGCCAGGCTGAAGGACCAGGGCGCTGCTAGAGCATCTATCAGCGCTGCCTTGAGATCCCTGGACCTGGACCCATAACGAGGAAGCTTGGCGTTCTGACGAGACGCCATGATAATCCAGTTCTGGTTTGCCCCATAGTTGAATCAACTGGGCAAATACCTCCGGATGGAGCTCCCACTCCCCCGGATGAAAAGTCTGCCGACTTAAGAAATCCGCCTCCCAGTTCTCTACTCCTGGGATATGGATAGCTGAGAGATGGCAAGAGTGAACCTCTGCCCATAGAAATATCTTTGAAACCTCCAACATCGCCAGGGGGCTCCTTGTACCCCCCGATGGTTGATATAGGCTACAGTCGTGATGTTGTCCGACTGAAGTCTGATGAACCTGACCGCAGCTAGCTGAGGCCAAGCCTGAAGAGCATTGAATATCGCTCTTAGTTCCAGAATGTTTATCGGAAAGGAGGGCTTCCTCCTGAGTCCACGAACCCTGAGCCTTCAGGGAGTTCCAGACTGCGCCCCAGCCCAGAAGGCTGGCATCTGTCGTCACTATAGTCCATTCTGGCCTGTGGAAGATCATTCCCCTGGACAGATGGACCCGAGATAGCCACCAGAGAAGAGAATCCCTGGTCTCTTGATTCAGATTTAGCAGAGGGGACAAATCTGTGTAATCCCCATTCCACTGATTGAGCATGCAAAGTTGCAGTGGTCTGAGATGTAGGCAGGCAAATGGAACTATGTCCATTGCCGCTACCATTAAGCCGATTACTTCCATACACTGAGCCACCGACGGCTGAGAAGTGGAATAAAGAGCACGGCAGGAAGTTAGAAGCTTTGATAACCTGACCTCTGTCAGAAAAATCTTAATTTCTACTGAATCTATCAGAGTTCCTAGGAAGGAAACTCTTGTGAGAGGGGAGAGAGAACTCTTTCCTTCGTTCACCTTCCACCCATGAGACCTCAGGAATGCCAGAACAATGTCCTTATGGGACTTGGCGATTTGAAAATTCGACACCTGTATCAGAATGTCGTCTAGGTAAGGAGCCACTGCTATGCCTCGTGGCCTTAGAACCGCCAGTAGGGACCCTAGAACCTTCGTAAAGATTCTTGGTGCCATGGCTAACCCGAAGGGAAAAGCCACAAACTGGTAATGCCTGTATAGGAAGGCAAACCTGAGAAACCGATGATGATCTCTGGGTATCGGAATGTGGAGATAAGCATACTTTAAGTCCACGGTAGTCATATATTGACGCTCCTGGATCATAGGTAGGATGGTTCGAATAGTCTCCATCTTGAAGGATGGGACCCTTAGAAATTTGTTTAAGAAACATAGAAACATAGATATTGACGGCAGATAAGAGCCATAGGCCCAGCAAGTCTGCCCCACCTTACCTAACAGTATAAACTTATCTAGTTCGTAGGATAGCCCTATGCTTGTCCCATGCATTTTTAAAGTCCCCCACAGTGTTTGTTGCTACTACCTCTTGAGGAAGTTTATTCCATAAATCAATCACTCTTTCTGTAAAGAAGTGCTTCCTCAAATTACTCCTGAATCTACTACCCTTTAGCTTGAGCTCATGACCCCTTGTTCTTGAATTTTCCATTTTATGTAAAATACCCACAGCCTCAGTTTTACTAAACCCTTTAATGTACTTGAAAGTTGCTATCATATCACCTCTTTCCCTTCTCTCCTCTAAGCTATACATATTTAGGTCATTGAGCCTATCCTGGTAAGTTTTATTTTTTAGACCATGTACCATTTTGGTAGCCCTCCTTTGCACAGATTCAAGTTTGTTAATATCCTTCTGAAGATATGGCCTCCAGAACTGCACACAATACTCAAGATGAGGCCTAACTAATGATCTATAAAGTGGCATAAGAACCTTACTATTTCTGCTGCAAATACCTCTACCAATACATCCAAGCATTCTGCTAGCCTTACTCGCTGCCTTACTACATTGTTTACTAAGTTTTAAATCATCTGAAATAATAATTCCCAAGTCCTGTTCCTCGTCTGTAACAGTCAGTAAAGTGTCATTGAGTCTGTAATTAACATTTGGATTTTTCTTCCCTAAATGCATTATTTTACACTTTGCTGTGTTAAACTTTAGATCCCAGTCGTTTGTCCAATCCTCCAATTGTTGTATATCACTTCTCATTTTGTCTACCCCCCCTGGAACATCCACTCTGTTGCAAATTTTTGTATCATCTGCAAAGAGACATACTTTCCCCTGTAGCCCTTTGCTGATATCGCAGATAAATATGTTTAGGATCTTGAGATCCAAGATTGGTCTGAAAGTTCCCTCTTTTTTGGGAACTATAAACAGATTTGAATAGAATTCTTGCCCCTGTTCCTCCCTTGGAACTGGGTGGATCACTCCCATAACCAGAAGGTCTTGAACACAACGTAAGAATGCCTTTCTCTTTATCTGGTTTGCAGATAATTGTGAAAGATGAAATCTCCCCTTTGGAGATGAAACTTTGAAATCCAGAAGATATCCCTGGGAAACAATCTCTAGAGCCCAGGGATCCTGGACGTCTCTTGCCCAAGCCTGGGCGAAGAGAGAAAGTCTGCCCCCCACTAGATCCGGTCTCGGAATGGGGGCTACTCCTTCATGCTGTCTTAAAAGCAGCAGCAGGTTTTTTGGCCTGCTTTCCCTTGTTCCAAGCCTGGTTAGGTCTCCAGACTGGCTTGCACTGGGCAAAATTTCCATCTTGTTTTGCAGTAGAGGAAGTTGAAGCTGCGCCACTCTTGAAGTTTCGAAAGGAACGGAAATTAGTCTGTTTGGTCCTTAATTTGTTGGACCTATCCTGGGGAAGGGCGTGGCCTTTTCCTCCAGTAATATCAGAAATTATATCCTTCAGTCCAGGCCCGAATAGGGTCTGCCCTTTGAAGGGGATGTTGAGAAGCTTAGACTTTGAAGTAACGTCAGCTGACCAGGATTTAAGCCATAGCGCCCTACGCGCCTGAATGGCAAAACCTGAATTCTTAGCCGTTAGCTTTGTTAAATGAAAAACGGCGTCAGAAATAAATGAATTGGCTAACTTAAGAGCTTTAAGCCTGTCTAGGATAACATCCAACGGGGTCTCCACCTGTAGAGCCTCTTCAAGAGACTCGAACCAAAAAGCCGCTGCAACAGTGACTGGGGCAATGCATGCAAGAGGCTGGAGAATAAAACCTTGTATAAAGATTTTCTTAAGGAAACCCTCTAATTTTTTATCCATTGGATCTAGGAAAGCACAACTGTCCTCGACGGGGATAGTTGTACGCTTAGCTAGGGTAGAGACTGCTCCCTCCACCTTAGGGACCGTCTGCCACGAGTCCCGTGTAGCGGCATCTATGGGAAACATCTTTTTAAAAGCAGGAGGGGGAGAGAACGGTACACCTGGTCTATCCCATTCCTTCGTAATAATTTCTGAAAACCTCTTAGGGATTGGAAAAACATCAGTGTAAACAGGCACTGCAAAGTATTTGTCCATTTTACACAATTTCTCTGGGACTACAATGGTGTCACAGTCATCCAGAGTTGCTAAAACCTCCCTGAGCAACAAGCGGAGGTGTTCAAGCTTAAATTTAAATGCTGTCATTTCAGAGTCAGACTGAAGTAACGCCTTCCCTGAATCAGAAATGTCACCCACAGATAGAAACTCTCCTGCTTCGGCTTCAGTACATTGTGAGGGTATATCAGACATAGCTACTAAAGCGTCAGAAAGCTCTGTATTTGTTCTAGCCCCAGAGCTGTCCCGCTTTCCTTGTAACCCTGGCAGTTTGGACAATACCTCTGTGAGGGTATGATTCATAACTGCCGCCATGTCTTGTAAGGTAAACGCATTGGACGCGCCAGATGTACTTGGCGTCACTTGCGCGGGAGATATAGGTTCTGACACATTGGGAGAGCTAGGTGGTTTAACCTCCCTTTTGTCAGTCTGAGAAACCTCTGGTGATACATCTTTAAAACCCATAATATGGTCTTTATAATATATAGAAAGGTCAGTGCATTTGAACAAAAACGGTACTGTGCCTTTAAGAGAAAAAAAACTACCACATAAACTGCAAAACAGTGTTAAAAAGTAGTAAACTCTATGAAATGTTTGCAGTGTGTATAAGAGACTAAAGCAGCATTGCACCCACTTGCAAATGGATGATTAACCCCTTAGGCCCCAAACCGGATTAGAAAAAAAAAACAGTCAAACACACTGCCACAGCTCTGCTGTGGCTCCTACCTGCCCTTAAACACGATTTTTGCAGGAAAAAAACCCTGAATAGTGGTCCTAGATGCCAGAGGACTCCTTTAGGGAAGCTGGATGTCTCAGTCTGAATATCAACTGCGCATAAAGTGAGCAAAAATAGGCCCCTCCCACCATGCACTCAAAGTCAGAGGGCCTTAAGAAAGTACCCCTAGGAGTAATCTAGCTAGCCATGTGGAAAACTAGGCCCCAAATAAAAGTAATATGAGTATTAATATGAATATTACCCTTTTTTTGCCAGCATGATCCCAGTCGTTGTTAAATCACTGCATCAGGCTTACCTTAAATATACCAGGCACTGTCAGCATTTTCTAGACCTTATCATCTCTCTAGAAAAAAATATACTGAACATACCTCAAAGCAGGTAATCTGCACCCCGTCCACCCTAAACCTTCAGGGAGTTCCAGACTGCGCCCCAGCCCAGAAGGCTGGCATCTGTCGTCACTATAGTCCATTCTGGCCTGCGGAAGATCATTCCCCTGGACAGATGGACCCGAGATAGCCACCAGAGAAGAGAATCCCTGGTCTCTTGATCCAGATTTAGCAGAGGGGACAAATCTGTGTAATCCCCATTCCACTGATTGAGCATGCAAAGTTGCAGTGGTCTGAGATGTAGGCGGGCAAACAGAACTATGTCCATTGCCGCTACCATTAAGCCGATTACTTCCATACACTGAGCCACTGACGGCTGAGAAGTGGAATAAAGAGCACGGCAGGAAGTTAGAAGCTTTGACAACCTGACCTCTGTCAGAAAAATCTTCATTTCTACTGAATCTATCAGAATTCCTAGGAAGGAAACTCTTGTGAGAGGGGAGAGAGAACTCATTTCTTCGTTCACCTTCCACCCATGAGACCTCAGGAATGCCAGAACAATGTCCGTATGGGACTTGGCGATTTGAAAATTTGACGCCTGTATCAGAATGTCGGCTAGGTAAGGAGCCACCGCTATGCCTCGTGGCCTTAGAACCGCCAGTAGGGACCCTAGAACCTTCATAAAGATTCTTGGTGCCGTGGCTAACCCGAAGGGAAGAGCCACAAACTGGTAATGCCTGTATAGGAAGGCAAACCTGAGAAACCGATGATGATCTCTGTGTATCGGAATGTGGAGATAAGCATCCTTAAAGTCCACGGTAGTCATATATTGACCCTCCTGGATCATAGGTAGGATGGTTCGAATAGTCTCCATCTTGAAGGATGTCACCCTGAGAAATTTGTTTAGGATCTTGAGATCCAAGATTGGTCTGAAAGTTCCCTCTTTTCTGGGAACTATAAACAGATTTGAATAGAATCCTTGTCCTCCCTTGGAACTGGGTGGATCACTCCCATAACCAGAAGGTCTTGAACGCAACGTAAGAATGCCTCTCTCTATCTGGTTTGCAGATAATTGTGAGAGATGAAATCTCCCCTTTGGAGATGAGGCTTTGAAATCCAGAAGATATCCCTGGGAAACAATCTCCAGAGCCCAGGGATCCTGGACGTCTATTGCCCAAGCATGGGCAAAGAGAGAAAGTCTGCCCCCAACTAGATCCGGTCCCGGATCGGGGGCTACTCCTTCATGCTGTCTTAGAGGCAGCAGCAGGTTTTTTGGCCTGCTTTCCCTTGTTCCAAGCCTGGTTAGGTCTCCAGACTGGCTTGGACTGGGCAAAATTTCCTTCTTGTTTTGCAGTAGAGGAAGTTGAAGCTGCGCCACTCTTGAAGTTTCGAAAGGAACGAAAATTAGTCTGTTTGGTCCTTACTTTGTTGGACCTATCCTGGGGAAGGGCGTGGCGTTTTCCTCCAGTAATTTTAGAAATGATCTCCTTCAGTCCAGGCCCGAATAGGGTCTGCCCATTGAAGGGGATGTTGAGAAGCTTAGACTTTGAAGTAACGTCAGCTGACCAGGATTTAAGCCATAGCGCCCTATGCGCCTGAATGGCAAAACCTGAATTCTTAGCCGTTAGCTTTGTTAAATGAAAAATGGCGTCAGAAATAAATGAATTGGCTAACTTAAGAGCTTTAAGCCTGTCTAGGATATCATCCAACGGGGTTTCCACCTGTAGAGCCTCTTCAAGAGACTCAAACCAGAAAGCCGCTGCAGCAGTGAGTGGGGCAATGCATGCAAGAGGCTGGAGAATAAAACCTTGTTGTATAAAGATTTTCTTAAGGAAACCCTCTAATTTTTTATCCATTGGATCTAGGAAAGCACAACTGTCCTCGACGGGGATAGTTGTAAGCTTAGCTAGGGTAGAGACTGCTCCCTCCACCTTAGGGACCGTCTGCCACGAGTCCTGTGTAGCGGCATCTATGGGAAACATCTTTTTAAAAGCAGGAGGGGGAGAGAACGGTACAAGTAATGTGAGAGTTAACATGAATATTAAACATGAATATTTCTCTTGTAAAGGTGTATCCAGTCCACGGGTTCATCCATTACTTGTGGGATAGTCTCCTTCCCAACAGGAAGCTGCAAGAGGACACCCACAGCAGAGCTGTCTATATAGCTCCTCCCCTAATTGCCACCCCTAGTCATTCTCTTGCAGCTCTCGACAAGAAAGGAAGTATAAAGAGAGATGTGGTAACTTAGTGTAGTTTTTACCTTCAATCAAAAGTTTGTTATGTTTAAATGGTACCGGCGTTGTACTGTTTTACTCTCAGGCAGAAATTGGAAGAAGAATTCTGCCTGGAGGTTTGATGATCTTAGTGGTTTGTAACTAAGGTCCATTGCTGTTCTCACACATAACTGAAAAGTATGGAAAGAAAACTTAAAATATAGGTTTTCCAAACCTGATAATACATGTTCCTTGAAACAGACTTATAAGCCTGCAACATAATGATAAAAACTGAGTCAGAGAAACCTCTATGACTAAACACTAATCAATTTCCATACCACCAAATTAGTAATTTGAGATCCCGATGGAAAAATAGAGGCCTGGCCAAAGATATAGTGGCCAAGGATGGCAATTAGCCATCCGAACAAGATCCACATACCAAACCTGAGAGGCCATGCTGATGCTATCAGAAACACATGACACTGTTCCAATATGATCTCGGAAATCACCTTTGGAAGAAAAAAACAGAGGCGGAAAGATGTAGTCAGGTTGCAAAATCAAGACACTGCAAATGCATCCACCATCTCCACCTGAGGATCCCTGGACCTGAAAAGGTACCTGTGAAATTGAGAAAACACATCTGTATAGAGAGACCACTCTCCCGGATGTTGAGATAATCCATCTCCCAAATGTCTAAACCTGAGACAAAGAATCGTAGAAAATAGACAGGAGATGAATTCCATCTCAGAACGTATTCAAGATACTTCTTAATTGCTAAGGAACTACGAGTCCCTATTGACATATGCCACAGTTGTGATATTGTCTGTCTGAAAGCAAAAGATGAAAAATTTCTCTCCTAAAAGAGGCCAAGCCTGAAAGAGCTCTGAAAAATAGCACAAAGTTCTAAAATATTGATTGAAAGCACAAAGGGTTTGGAAACTTCAAGAGGCGAGGTTTAGAAATACCCTCAGACAGCTCCCCAACCTGTAAGACTTGCATCCATTAAGAATACAGTCCAGGAAGAACGAGTAGAGTGTTAGGATTTAAAAATATCAACAATGATATCTAAAAACAAACCCTGTATCATTGAAGTTAGACAGGCTAACGCCAATTACAATTGACTTTTGTCCGATAAAGACAAAGACATGAACACAGAATCCATCTAGAAACCCAAAATGAAGTAACCCTTGTCTAAGGAATCGCAAAACTCTTAGGAAAATTAAATCCTCTAACCATGTCTTGAAGAAACAAAACTTAGTTGATTCATGAGGGATTCCACAAAAAGAAAAGTCCATATATTTAAATACTGCTCTTTCATATGTATGTATGGGTACTTGTAAAGCGTGTCTTGTCACCTGTATGGGACTCAAGACGCTGCTCATTTAATCGACCTCGGAAGGATGAAAGGCTGAATGGACCTAGTCGGGAATCTAACCTGCAACCCTCAGGTTGCTAGAGAGAGTTCAGTCACAGTGCATTGGCATGCTGAGCTATCTATCCGGATTTAATAAAAGAAAAGTTAAAGCTAATACCAAGATACCATCCAAATAAGGAAGCACCACAATACCCTACTGTCTGAAGACAGAAAGAAGGGAGCCAAGAACCTTTGAAAAAAATTCATAAAACTGTAGCTAGACCAAATGGAAAAGCGACAAATTGATAAAGCTTATTTAAAAAGAAAATCTCAGAATCCACAAGTGGTCTGAATAAAATAAAATAAGAGGATAAACAACCTGAAAATGGAGTGGATATGAAATGACCTTAACAAAAAGGCATTAAAAGCCTTATAATCGCCAACTTAAAAGTTGAGACTAACAAAACAATATAAAATTCTTAGGATCCAAGAATGGACTGAATAAAGAATAGAATTGAATAGAAACCCAAACCCTGTTCCTGCAAAAAGAACTGGCATAATCACTCCTGAAAAAAATTCACACAGTGTACTGAGAAAGAAAGATTCTTCCCATAGGAGGTCTCATTCTAAAAATCTATTCAAACCCTAAGAATAATATAGAATTTAGACTGAGTTCAACAAAAAACAATTTAATCTGCACCCCCAGAAGGACTGGTTTGAGAACCGCACCTTCATGCAGTCTAATAACTAGTAATTATATAGCATTTTTCTCCCAGAAGGATACAAAAAACCCTTCTTCAGTGATTACACTCGGAGTTAACCAAATTAGCAACTGATAAAAACAGTAGTTATTACTACCCAAATAAATACTACACAATAAATTGACCTCAAAGGCCAAAGGGCTGTATTAACCCTGCCGGGAAATTAATCTATGACCCTTGGATCTAGAACAAATGTTTGTAGTCAGGACATTTACCAAATGATCTACATCACCAGACTAAAAGTAGAGCAAAAAAAAAAAAAAAAAAACAACTCTAAACCTTCAGAAGTAGTGAAGATAATAGAAAACAAACAAATTATTATCCTAACAAGATAGAGATAATAAAATATAATTGAAATCATAATATATATAGTAAACATAATTAAATGAATACATCTAAAGTAAATAAACAAAGTTATATACTTGAGAATCTGAAACTGCTTATGCTAACAGTTCAACAAAGGTTGAGAGAACAGTAATGTCAGCCACAGATAAAGCGGAGCTAAAAATATAAACAGTACGTGAATATGCTCTACTAAGGTTATATTTAAACTCTAAAGAATCCTGAAAATAAGCACCAATTTCCATAGAAATATAGTAGTACAGTCCCAAGAGGGAATCAGAATAACCAATCTCTAGAATATAATACAGATAGTATATTGAATAGGAAAAAAACCTCAAGAGCAAAAATGTTAAAATCCAGATATGAAAAGGATTATTAACATAGTTAATAGGAGGACTAGACTCCTAAAAGCTATAAGTAAAAAAATATCCTTAAAGAAAAAAAAATGTTCAAATGAAAAAACATAATTTATGTAAGAACTTACCTGATAAATTCATTTCTTTCATATTAGCAAGAGTCCATGAGCTAGTGACGTATGGGATATACATTCCTACCAGGAGGGGCAAAGTTTCCCAAACCTTAAAATGCCTATAAATACACCCCTCACCACATCCACAATTCAGTTTAACAAATAGCCAAGAAGTGGGGTGATAAGAAAGGAGCGAAAGCATCAAAAAATAAGGAATTGGAATAATTGTGCTTTATACAAAAAAATCATAACCACCACAAAAAAGGGTGGGCCTCATGGACTCTTGCTAATATGAAAGAAATGAATTTATCAGGTAAGTTCTTACATAAATTATGTTTTCTTTCATGTAATTAGCAAGAGTCCATGAGCTAGTGACGTAGGGGATAGCAGATACAAAAGATGTGGAACTTCCACGCAAGAGTCACTAGAGAGGGAGGGATAAAATAAAGACAGCCAATTCCGCTGAAAAATTAATCCACTACCCAAATCAAAAAAGTTTCAATTTTTATAATGAAAAAAACTGAAATTATAAGCAGAAGAATCAAACTGAAACAGCTGCCTGAAGTACCATTCTACCAAAACTGCTTCTAAAGAAGAGAAAACATCAAAATGGTAGAACATAGTAAAAGTATGCAAAGAAGACCAAGTCATTGCTTTGCAAATCTGATCAACAGAAGCTTCATTCTGAAAAAGCCCAGGAAGTAGAAACTTACCTAGTAGAATGAGCCGTAATCCTCCGAGGCGGGAATCCACCCGACTCCAAATAAGCATGATGAATCAAAAGTTTAAGCAAGATGCCAAATAAATGGCAGAAGCCTTTTGACCTTCCTAAAACCAGAAAAGATAAAAATAGACTAGAAGTCTATCTGAAATCTGAATAGCTTCAACATAGAATTTCAAAAACTCTTACCATATCTAGCACAAACTTACTTCACCACCTCCACGGGAGGCAAAGTTTGTAAAAACTGAATTGTGGGTGTGGTGAGGGGTGTATTTATAGGCATTTTAAGGTTTGGCAAACTTTGCCCCTCCTGGTAGGAATGTATATCCCATACGTCACTAGCTCATGGACTCTTGCTAATTACATCAAAGAAATAAGGAGCATTTTTAACAAACTGTCTGATACAGAATCCTTTGAGCCAAAGAAACCTTCATTCGTAAAATAAACTTAAGTATGCTGTCGGTCAGAACAAAATTAATTAAATCTTAACAATTTTGAAAAGACCTCGTAAGTTTACTTAAAGGCATAATAGCAGTCATAACCTTTTATGATATAAGCAACATGTGATGTTTGCAGATAAAATCAAGTACATGAACTAAATACGTAAAATACAGTAAATGTAATTGTACATGTAGAAACATTGCTAACATAAAACATGATAAATAAATGCAACATAATTGAGCTGAAGAAATAGCAACAGCTTAAAAAATGAAAAGAACACACTTAGCTTTGTAGAATTGTGTTCCAGGGCATCATAGTTTCTACAGTAAAATCAGAGTCAGGATCAGAATGAGAAATCTCGCAAAATGTAACAGAAAAAGAAAAATAACATTAGGCAAAATCATTCAATTTCCACAATATAACCGTTTCAGTAGAGAAAAACAAAAGATAGTATTTTTTTTAAATAAAATCAAAAAGCAGGCATAATAGCTTTCAAAGTCTATGAAAACAGCAAGCAATAGAGGAAGAGGGGTAAAATAATTAAAATTTGGCACCAAGAATGACGCATTACGCAAAAAGAAGTTCAAATTTTTGGCGCAAAATTAACACCAGGAAATGACACAACTCGCGTCATAGCAAACGCGATACCGTGCCAAAACAACTAGCATGAACAAAAGACGCAAGAAATTACAAAATTTGCTCCATCAAAGGAGCAACTTCACACCAAAAAATTTTGCGCCAAGAATGACGCAATAAAAAACTGCATTTTGCGCCCTCTCAAGCCCGCGAAAAAATGAAAGTCAAATTAGAAAAAGACTGAACCCCAGGTAAGAAAAAAGTTTAAATAAACTTCCCAAACATGATTCCTTATACTGAAACTGTTTAGACTGCAAAGGGAAATACACATAGACCTGACTCATGGCAAATATAAGTAAAAAACTTTATATTAATACATAAAACTCCAAACCATCAAACACTGAACCCAATAGTTTTTTCCCATGATTCAAACTAGAGCATGACATTTTAAGCAACTTTCTAATTTACTTCTATTATCAAATTTTCTTCGTTCTCTTGCTATCTTTATTTTAAAAGCAGGAATGTAAATCTTAGCAGCCATCCCATTTTAGGTTCAGCACCATGGATAGCGCTTCCTCTTTGAATGCTTACATTTACCCACCAATAAGCATAACCCAGATTCTCAACCAAAAATGGGCCATCTCCTATGCATCACATTTCTGCTTTTTAAATAAAGATAGCAAGAGAACAAAAAAAATGATCATAGGAGTAAATTGACAAACACTGTACTCTGAGAGGAATTGGGCTTCAGAATGCTTAGAAGCTCTTATCATAGAAGAAATCGTAAACATAAAGCACAAACTTACTTCACCACCTTCATAGGAGGCAAAGTTTGTAAAACTGAATTGTGGGTGTGGTGAGGGGTGTATTTAAAGGCATTTTGAGGTTTGGGAAACTTTGCCCCTCCTGGTAGGATTGTATATCCCATACGTCACTAGCTCATGGACTCTTGCCAATTACATGAAAGAAAGAATTCTGGATACCCTGACCTTATGCCAGGAATATCCACGAGATTCACACCAGAGTAAGTAGGTCCTCCACACCTTATGATAGATGTGATGGGTGACCGGCTTTCTGGCTTGAATGAAAGTATCAATCACCATTTCAAAAAAACCTCTTCTGGCTAAGACTAGGCGTTCAATCTTCATGCAGTCAGCCTCAGAGAATCTAGATTCTGATGCACAAAGGGACCCTGTACCAGTAGATCCCTGTGACAGGGCAACCTCCATGGACGGGACAATGACATCCCCACTAGCTCCACAAACCAAGTCCTTCGTGGCCATGACGGAGCAATCAGAATAGTTGACCCTTGCTCTTTTTTGATGCGTGCCACTACACGAAGCAGAAGTGGTAACGAAGGAAATATGTAAACTAGGGTGAAGCCCCAAGGCGTTGCTAAGGCATCTATCAGCTCTGCCAGGGGATCCCTGGACCAAGACCCGTATCTGGGTAGCTTGAAGTTGAGTCTGGACGCCATGAGACTTTCACTGGAGTCCCCCAACTATTGCAAATCTCCACAAACACTTCGGGGTGAAGAGACCATTCCCCCGGATGAAACAACTGTCTGCTGAGAAAATCTGCTTCCCAGTTGTCCACACCCGGGATGTGGATCGCTGATAGCGAGCAGTCGTGGGCCTCCGCCCACTCCAGAATCCGAGAAACTTCCCTCATGGCTAGAGAGCTTCTCGTACCCCCCTGGTGGTTGATGTAAGCTACCGAGGTAATGATGTCCGATTGGAATCTGATGAACTTGTACGACCCCAGGAGAGGCCAAGCCCCCAGAGCATTGAAGATCGCCCAAAGTTCCAGGATGTTGATCCGGAGAAGAGTCTCCTTCCGATTCCACATTCCCTGTGCCTTCCTGGCACCCCAAACTGCTACTTAACCTGAGAGACTAGCGCCCGTAGTCACAATCTCCCAAGATGGTCTGAGTAAGGATGTCCCCTGGGACAGCTGACCTGGACGCAGCCACCAAGAGAGATTCCCTCGACCTGATGGTCCAGAGAGATCAGTTGGAATAGGTCCGAATGATTGCCGTTCCACTGCCTCAGCATGCATAGCTGAAGAGGCCACAGATGGAATCTGGCTAACGGAATGACATCTATAGTGGATACCATGAGCCCAATCACCTCCATGCACCGGACCACTGATGGACTTGAGGAGGATTGAAGGGCAAGACAGAGACAATCTTGCAACGTCTCTGATAAAGAAGGAATATCTTCATGGCTATGGAGTCTATTATCGTGCCTAGGAACTCCACTCTGGTACTGGGAACCAGGGAACTCTTTCCTGAGTTTATCTTCCAACCACGAGATTGCAGAAGAAGGAGAAGGGTTTTCGACTGTTCCTCTGCTACCCGGTAGGACGGAGCCTGAACCAGGATGTTGTCCAGATAAGGAGCTACTGCTATCCCTCTTGATCTCGTCACCGCAGAAAGAGCTCCCAGAACCTTTGTGAAGATTCTTGGAGCAGTATCCAGTCCAAAGGGAAGAGCTACAAACTGGAAGTGCTGATCCAGAAAGTGTAATGTCCCTTTAAGACATTCCACTCAATTCCTCCTGCCTATAAAACCACTCCCCTTTCTTCACATCATTGCTTGATTATTTTGTGCTTAGCCTGTTGTGTTCAACTTGTCCACAGCAGCCACTTTCAAGTCTGACCTCTAATGCAAGTGCTTATTTTATTTAAGCAATCTCTATAGTTATTTACTGCTGTGTTACCTTGCTACTTTTTCAACTGTGAAGGATTCTTACTTTGGAACCTGCTTCCCTGCTTCAAGCAGCTCAGCATACTGGATCTTTTTCCTTTTGGATTCCTACACTGCATCAAGTCCCGGCCGCAAGGATCACTTCCTCATTTCTGCTCACCTGCTGCACACTGTCTGCAAAGCTCTCATCTGTTCCTCCCAGCAATTTCTCCTACCAAGTTGTAAGTAGATTGTTATCTAAAACATTGTTCACTGCTCTGAAAACTGGATCCAGTCCTTTCTTCATCTGCAACTAAGGTACAAACATTCATTAACTATTTATGCCATATCCTCCACCTTTTACAGGCATAACAAGCTGTTATAACCTCTGTTTGCTTAAGCTGCATATTAATCCACTGACTCAGTAATCACTTATGAACTCTCTTTATTGACCAAGTGAAATTCATTACCTGTGACTGTTAAACCTATCAACTCCTGTTACTAGTTGCATGAGATTTCTAAAGGCACAGATTGTGATATTAACTATATCTTGTCTGCTATCCATTATGTCTTATTAACTTGCTGGCACAGTTTTTACCAGTTGTTACAGAATAACATTCTGGTTTCTTGTCCAGCTACATTTACAACCTTACATAATAATTAAGCCTATAAAGTTAAAGTTATATAGCATAATGGATCCACAGGCAGTTAAAGCAGAGTTTGACACTCTCAATCAGAAAACAGAATTTATGTTTACCTGATAAATTACTTTCTCCAACGGTGTGTCCGGTCCACGGCGTCATCCTTACTTGTGGGATATTCTCTTCCCCAACAGGAAATGGCAAAGAGCCCAGCAAAGCTGGTCACATGATCCCTCCTAGGCTCCGCCTACCCCAGTCATTCGACCGACGTTAAGGAGGAATATTTGCATAGGAGAAACCATATGATACCGTGGTGACTGTAGTTAAAGAAAATAAATTATCAGACCTGATTAAAAAACCAGGGCGGGCCGTGGACCGGACACACCGTTGGAGAAAGTAATTTATCAGGTAAACATAAATTCTGTTTTCTCCAACATAGGTGTGTCCGGTCCACGGCGTCATCCTTACTTGTGGGAACCAATACCAAAGCTTTAGGACACGGATGAAGGGAGGGAGCAAATCAGGTCACCTAAATGGAAGGCACCACGGCTTGCAAAACCTTTCTCCCAAAAACAGCCTCAGAAGAAGCAAAAGTATCAAACTTGTAAAATTTGGTAAAAGTGTGCAGTGAAGACCAAGTCGCTGCCCTACATATCTGATCAACAGAAGCCTCGTTCTTGAAGGCCCATGTGGAAGCCACAGCCCTAGCGGAATGAGCTGTGATTCTTTCAGGAGGCTGCCGTCCGGCAGTCTCGTAAGCCAATCTGATGATGCTTTTAATCCAAAAAGAGAGAGAGGTAGAAGTTGCTTTTTGACCTCTCCTTTTACCAGAATAAACAACAAACAAGGAAGATGTTTGTCTAAACTCCTTTGTAGCATCTAAATAGAATTTTAGAGCGCGAACAACATCCAAATTGTGCAACAAACGTTCCTTCTTCGAAACTGGTTTCGGACACAAAGAAGGCACGACTATCTCCTGGTTAATGTTTTTGTTAGAAACAAGTTTTGGAAGAAAACCAGGTTTAGTACGTAAAACCACCTTATCTGCATGGAACACCAGATAAGGAGGAGAACACTGCAGAGCAGATAATTCTGAAACTCTTCTGGCAGAAGAAATTGCAACCAAAAACAAAACTTTCCAAGATAATAACTTAATATCAACGGAATGTAAGGGTTCAAACGGAACCCCCTGAAGAACTGAAAGAACTAAGTTGAGACTCCAAGGGAGAGTCAAAGGTTTGTAAACAGGCTTAATTCTAACCAGAGCCTGAACAAAGGCTTGAACATCTGGCACAGCTGCCAGCTTTTTGTGGAGTAACACAGACAAGGCAGAAATCTGTCCCTTCAAGGAACTTGCAGATAATCCTTTCTCCAATCCTTCTTGAAGAAAGGATAGAATCTTAGGAATCTTTACCTTGTCCCAGGGGAATCCTTTAGATTCACACCAACAGATATATTTTTTCCATATTTTGTGGTAAATTTTTCTAGTTACAGGCTTTCTGGCCTGAACAAGAGTATCAATAACAGAATCTGAGAACCCTCGTTTTGATAAGATCAAGCGTTCAATCTCCAAGCAGTCAGCTGGAGTGAGACCAGATTCGGATGTTCGAACGGACCTTGAACAAGAAGGTCTCGTCTCAAAGGTAGCTTCCATGGTGGAGCCGATGACATATTCACCAGATCTGCATACCAAGTCCTGCGTGGCCACGCAGGAGCTATCAAGATCACCGACGCCCTCTCCTGATGGATCCTGGCTACCAGCCTGGGGATGAGAGGAAACGGCGGGAATACATAAGCTAGTTTGAAGGTCCAAGGTGCTACTAGTGCATCTACCAGAGTCGCCTTGGGATCCCTGGATCTGGACCCGTAGCAAGGAACCTTGAAGTTCTGACGAGAGGCCATCAGATCCATGTCTGGAATGCCCCACAGTTGAGTGATTTGGGCAAAGATTTCCGGATGGAGTTCCCACTCCCCCGGATGCAATGTCTGACGACTCAGAAAATCCGCTTCCCAATTTTCCACTCCTGGGATGTGGATTGCAGACAGGTGGCAGGAGTGAGTCTCCGCCCACTGAATGATTTTGGTCACTTCTTCCATCGCCAGGGAACTCCTTGTTCCCCCCTGATGGTTGATGTACGCAACAGTCGTCATGTTGTCTGATTGAAACCGTATGAACTTGGCCTTCGCTAGCTGAGGCCAAGCCTTGAGAGCATTGAATATCGCTCTCAGTTCCAGAATATTTATCGGTAGAAGAGATTCTTCCCGAGACCAAAGACCCTGAGCTTTCAGGGATCCCCAGACCGCGCCCCAGCCCATCAGACTGGCGTCGGTCGTGACAATGACCCACTCTGGACTGCGGAAGGTCATCCCTTGTGACAGGTTGTCCAGGGACAGCCACCAACGGAGTGAGAGTCTGGTCCTCTGATTTACTTGTATCTTCGGAGACAAGTCTGTATAGTCCCCATTCCACTGACTGAGCATGCACAGTTGTAATGGTCTTAGATGAATGCGCGCAAAAGGAACTATGTCCATTGCCGCTACCATCAAACCTATTACTTCCATGCACTGCGCTATGGAAGGAAGAGGAACGGAATGAAGTGTCCGACAAGAGTTTAGAAGTTTTGTTTTTCTGGCCTCTGTCAGAAAAATCCTCATTTCTAAGGAGTCTATTATTGTTCCCAAGAAGGGAACCCTTGTTGACGGAGATAGAGAACTCTTCTCCACGTTCACTTTCCATCCGTGAGATCTGAGAAAGGCCAGGACTATGTCCGTGTGAGCCTTTGCTTGAGGAAGGGACGACGCTTGAATCAGAATGTCGTCCAAGTAGGGTACTACTGCAATGCCCCTTGGTCTTAGCACCGCTAGAAGGGACCCTAGTACCTTTGTGAAAATCCTTGGAGCAGTGGCTAATCCGAAAGGAAGCGCCACGAACTGGTAATGCTTGTCCAGGAATGCGAACCTTAGGAACCGATGATGTTCCTTGTGGATAGGAATATGTAGATACGCATCCTTTAAATCCACCGTGGTCATGAATTGACCTTTCTGGATGGAAGGAAGAATTGTTCGAATGGTTTCCATTTTGAACGATGGAACCTTGAGAAACTTGTTTAAGATCTTGAGATCTAAGATTGGTCTGAACGTTCCCTCTTTTTTGGGAACTATGAACAGATTGGAGTAGAACCCCATCCCTTGTTCTCCTAATGGAACAGGATGAATCACTCCCATTTTTAACAGGTCTTCTACACAATGTAAGAATGCCTGTCTTTTTATGTGGTCTGAAGACAATTGAGACCTGTGGAACCTTCCCCTTGGGGGAAGCCCCTTGAATTCCAGAAGATAACCTTGGGAGACTATTTCTAGTGCCCAAGGATCCAGAACATCTCTTGCCCAAGCCTGAGCGAAGAGAGAGAGTCTGCCCCCCACCAGATCTGGTCCCGGATCGGGGGCCAACATTTCATGCTGTCTTGGTAGCAGTGGCAGGTTTCTTGGCCTGCTTTCCCTTGTTCCAGCCTTGCATTGGTCTCCAGGCTGGCTTGGCTTGAGAAGTATTACCCTCTTGCTTAGAGGACGTAGCACTTGGAACTGGTCCATTTCTACGAAAGGGACGAAAATTAGGTTTATTTTTGGCCTTGAAAGACCTATCCTGAGGAAGGGCGTGGCCCTTACCCCCAGTGATATCAGAGATAATCTCTTTCAAGTCAGGGCCAAACAGCGTTTTCCCCTTGAAAGGAATGTTAAGGAGTTTGTTCTTGGAAGACGCATCAGCTGACCAAGATTTCAACCAAAGCGCTCTGCGCGCCACAATAGCAAACCCAGAATTCTTTGCCGCTAACCTAGCCAATTGCAAAGTGGCGTCTAGGGTGAAAGAATTAGCCAATTTGAGAGCACGGATTCTGTCCATAATCTCCTCATAAGGAGGAGAATCACTATCGATCGCCTTTACTAGCTCATCGAACCAGAAACACGCGGCTGTAGTGACAGGGACAATGCATGAAATTGGTTGTAGAAGGTAACCCTGCTGAACAAACATCTTTTTAAGCAAACCTTCTAATTTTTTATCCATAGGATCTTTGAAAGCACAACTATCTTCTATGGGTATAGTGGTGCGTTTGTTTAAAGTAGAAACCGCTCCCTCGACCTTGGGGACTGTCTGCCATAAGTCCTTTCTGGGGTCGACCATAGGAAACAATTTTTTAAATATGGGGGGAGGGACGAAAGGTATACCGGGCCTTTCCCATTCTTTATTTACAATGTCCGCCACCCGCTTGGGTATAGGAAAAGCTTCTGGGAGCCCCGGGACCTCTAGGAACTTGTCCATTTTACATAGTTTCTCTGGGATGATCAAATTCTCACAATCATCCAGAGTGGATAATACCTCCTTAAGCAGAGCGCGGAGATGTTCCAACTTAAATTTAAATGTAATCACATCGGGTTCAGCTTGTTGAGAAATTTTCCCTGAATCTGAAATTTCTCCCTCAGACAAAACCTCCCTGGCCCCCTCAGACTGGTGTAGGGGCATTTCAGAACCATTATCATCAGCGTCCTCATGCTCTTCAGTATCTAAAACAGAGCAGTCGCGCTTACGCTGATAAGTGGGAATTTTGGCTAAAATGTTTTTGATAGAATTATCCATTACAGCCGTTAATTGTTGCATAGTAAGGAGTATTGGCGCGCTAGATGTACTAGGGGCCTCCTGAGTGGGCAAGACTCGTGTAGACGAAGGAGGGAATGATGCAGTACCATGCTTACTCCCCTCACTTGAGGAATCATCTTGGACATCATTTTCAGTGTCACATAAATCACATTTATTTAAATGAGAAGGAACCCTGGCTTCCCCACATTCAGAACACAGTCTATCTGGTAGTTCAGACATGTTAAACAGGCATAAACTTGATAACAAAGTACAAAAAACGTTTTAAAATAAAACCGTTACTGTCACTTTAAATTTTAAACTGAACACACTTTATTACTGCAATTGCGAAAAAGTATGAAGGAATTGTTCAAAATTCACCAAAATTTCACCACTGTGTCTTAAAGCCTTAAAAGTATTGCACACCAAATTTGGAAGCTTTAACCCTTAAAATAACGGAACCGGAGCCGTTTTTAACTTTAACCCCCTTACAGTCCCTGGTATCTGCTTTGCTGAGACCCAACCAAGCCCAAAGGGGAATACGATACCAAATGACGCCTTCAGAAAGTCTTTTCTATGTATCAGAGCTCCTCACACATGCGACTGCATGTCATGCCTCTCAAAAACAAGTGCGCAATACCGGCGCGAAAATGAGGCTCTGCCTATGATTAGGGAAAGCCCCTAAAGAATAAGGTGTCTAAAACAGTGCCTGCCGATATAATTTTACCAAAATACCCAGATTAAATGATTCCTCAAGGCTAAATATGTGTAATATATGAATCGATTTAGCCCAGAAAAAGTCTACAGTCTTAATAAGCCCTTGTGAAGCCCTTATTTACTATCTGAATAAACATGGCTTACCGGATCCCATAGGGAAAATGACAGCTTCCAGCATTACATCGTCTTGTTAGAATGTGTCATACCTCAAGCAGCAAAAGACTGCTCACTGTTCCCCCAACTGAAGTTAATTCCTCTCAACAGTCCTGTGTGGAACAGCCATGGATTTTAGTAACGGTTGCTAAAATCATTTCCCTCTTACAAACAGAAATCTTCATCTCTTTTCTGTTTCAGAGTAAATAGTACATACCAGCACTATTTTAAAATAAACTCTTGATTGAATAATAAAAACTACAGTTAAACACTAAAAAACTCTAAGCCATCTCCGTGGAGATGTTGCCTGTACAACGGCAAAGAGAATGACTGGGGTAGGCGGAGCCTAGGAGGGATCATGTGACCAGCTTTGCTGGGCTCTTTGCCATTTCCTGTTGGGGAAGAGAATATCCCACAAGTAAGGATGACGCCGTGGACCGGACACACCTATGTTGGAGAAAGTTGATTTTCTAGCAAGAGGGCTCACAGAACTTCAGGCAGAGAATGCTGCACTGAAAAATGTACTTAAAGATATTGTTGCCCCAAAATCTCCAGACCCTCCAGAACCTTTGATTAACCCACCTGCTGTTTTTTCTGGTAAAAGATCTGACTTCAGAGGTTTTAAAAACGCCTGTTACCTACTGTTTTCAATGAAGCCAAGAACTTACTGCACAGAGAAAATAAAGGTTTGCACTGCCATATCCTATCTTGCAGGTGAACCCAGGGCGTGGGCTAACCGCTTTTTTGAGACACAGGCCGTGTCCTGATTACAAACTGGGAGATCGAGTCTGGCTTTCCACCAAATACCTGAAACCGGCAGTGCCCTCTAAGAAGCTGGGCAGTCAATACATTGGTCCATTCCCCATTGTTCGAATTCTAAGTCCGACGTCTGTTACCTTGGACTTACCGAGACATTTCAGAATTCACCCCACATTTCATGTTTCGCTTCTGAAGCCCTATATCTCGAGCGCATCACGTTCGCGTCCCCAGGCACCTCCACCGCCCATTCAGTTGGATGGTCAGGAAGAGTTTGAGCTTGAAACCATCTTGGACTCCAGAATCTCTCGTGGACGTTTGGAGTACCTCCTCCGTTGGAAGGGTTACGGTCCTGAGGAAGATTCTTGGGTACCTCGCTCCCGTGTTAATGCTCCTCAGCTGCTTAGGGCTTTCCATCTCCGTTATCCTGATAAACCTTCTACTGCATCCTCGGAGAGGATGTCCTGAGTGGGGGGATATGTAATGTCCCTTTAAGACATTCCACTCAATTCCTCCTGCCTATAAAACCACTCCCCTTTCTTCACATCATTGCTTGATTATTTTGTGCTTAGCCTGTTGTGTTCAACTTGTCCACAGCAGCCACTTTCAAGTCTGACCTCTAATGCAAGTGCTTATTTTATTTAAGCAATCTCTATAGTTATTTACTGCTGTGTTACCTTGCTACTTTTTCAACTGTGAAGGATTCTTACTTTGGAACCTGCTTCCCTGCTTCAAGCAGCTCAGCATACTGGATCTTTTTCCTTTTGGATTCCTACACTGCATCAAGTCCCGGCCGCAAGGATCACTTCCTCATTTCTGCTCACCTGCTGCACACTGTCTGCAAAGCTCTCATCTGTTCCTCCCAGCAATTTCTCCTACCAAGTTGTAAGCAGATTGTTATCTAAAACATTGTTCACTGCTCTGAAAACTGGATCCAGTCCTTTCTTCATCTGCAACTAAGGTACAAACATTCATTAACTATTTATGCCATATCCTCCACCTTTTACAGGCATAACAAGCTGTTATAACCTCTGTTTGCTTAAGCTGCATATTAATCCACTGACTCATTAATCACTTATGAACTCTCTTTATTGACCAAGTGAAATTCATTACCTGTGACTGTTAACCTATCAACTCCTGTTATTAGTTGCATGAGATTTCTAAAGGCACAGATTGTGATATTAACTATATCTTGTCTGCTATCCATTATGTCTTATTAACTTGCTGGCACAGTTTTTACCAGTTGTTACAGAATAACATTCTGGTTTCTTGTCCAGCTACATTTACAACCTTACAGAAAGGCGAACTTAAAGGACCAGTCAACACAGTAGATTTGCATAATCAACAAATGCAAGATAACAAGATAATGCAACAGCACTAAGTCTGAACTTCAAATGAATAGTTCTTTTTCTGACAAATTTAAAAAAGTTATGTCTATTTCCACTCCCCCTATACCACGTGACAGCCATCAGCCAATCACAAATACATACACGTACCATGTGACAACCATCAGCCAATCACAAATGCATACACGCTTATTCTGTGAATTCTTGCACATTCTCAGTAGGAGCTGGTGACTCAAAACGTTTAAATATAAAAAGACTGTGCACTTTTTTTTAAAAGGAATTACATTGGAAAGTTGTTTAAAATTGCTGCTCTATCTGAATAATGAACGTTTCATTTTGACTTGAGTGTCCCTTTAAGAACCTGAAGTAAACCTTGTGTATTGGCACATGAAGGTAAGCGTCCTTCAACTCTATCATGGTCATAAACTGACCCTCTTGAACTAGGGGCAGAATAGACCTTATCGTCTCCATTTTGAACGATGGAACCGACAGAAACTTGTTAAACGCTTGACATCCAGAATCAGGCAAAACGTGCCCTCCTTCTTTGGGACCACGAAAAGGTTTGAATAGTACCTTAGACCCCTTTCTGCTAGAGGTACCAGTACAATTACTCCTAGAGAAGAGAGATCCCTCACACACTCTAGGAAGGCATCTCGTTTTTCTGGTTTTGATGATAGACTTGACAAGAGGAATCTACCCCTGGGGGTATGAGTTTTGAAACCTATCCTGTACTCCTGGGTGACAACTTCTAGAACCCAAGGATCCTGTACGTCTCTCATCCAAGCCTCTGCGAAAAGAGATAGTCTGCCCACTACGAGATCCAGAGACGCATCAGGGGCCGCCCCTTCATACCGATTTTGTCTCGGTGGGCTTCTTGCTCTTCTCTGGTTTTATTCCAAGACTGAGTCGGCTTCCAAGATCCCTTGGACTGCTCGGGTTTCGCAGCAGGCTGTTGTCATTGGGACCTGTCCGAATGAAAGGGACGAAAATTAAGACCCTTAGGTTTGTTGTTCTTATCCTGTGGTAGAAAGGCGCCCTTGCCCCCCATGACCATAGATATGATAGAGTCCAGTCCTGGACCAAATAGAATCTTTCCCTGAAACAGAAGAGAAAGCAATCTAGATTTGGACGTCATGTCAGCAGACCAAAACTTCAACCACAGTGCCCTTCGGGTCAGAACAGAAAAGCCTGATGGCTTGGCATTCAAGCGAATATCTGCATATTAGCATCACAAATAAAAGAATTTGCTACCCTCAGGGCCTTAATTCTTTAATGTATCTCATTGAGGTGAGTCTCCACCTCGATCATCTCTGACAGAGTTGCACCAATAGGTAGCGGCTCCCGCCACTGCAGCAACTGTGGCTGCAGGTTGAAGACGAACCTCATGTGCTGAAACATCTTCCTTAACAAGGTCTCTAATTTTTTATCCATGGGTTCCTTAAACGATGAACTACCATCAAGCGGGATAGTGATGCGCTTAGCAAGCGTGGAGATAGCTCCATCCACCTTAGGGACAGATCCCCACAATTCTAGCTGAGAGTCTGGAACCAGGAACAATTTTTTAAAGGACGAAGGGGAGAAAGACGATCCAAGTCTCTCCCATTCATTCTTAATAATATTCACCATTTTTAGAGGAACCGGGAAAGTTTGGGGCACTAACCTGTCCTCATAAACGTTATCAAGCATAGGAATAGAAGGTTCCTCTGATAACTTTGGTTCCAGAACCTCTAGAGTAGGCAACACCTCCTTTAATAAAAAGCGTAAGTTCTCCATCCTAAACTGAAAGTCAGGTTCCTCCACAGCCGGAGGTTTAGAGGCTGCAGATTCCGACCCAGAGAGAGAGAGTCCTCTGAAGTATTGGAATACTCTGCATTAGTGGATAATCTATTTTCAGATACATCCAACGGAGTAGATGACCCCTGGGAAGGATAGCAATGTTTAACCTTTCTTTTGCGCTTGGCAGGGTAAAGCACTAAAGATCTGCAGATACCGCCGTTTGAAACTGCTCAGCAAAATCAGGCGGCAACATGGCCCCTCCCGCAGGAGGATTAGAAGTGCACCAGGGAGCTGCATGTATAATCGGAGATGAATGTAGGGAATGCACCTCGCAGGAAGGAGAGCCCTCAGAGGTAGACGACTCAGTGGTACTAAACATCTTATTTCTTTTAGATAGCACTACTTTATCGAGGCATGTGGAACATAGTTAAGCAGGCGGGTATACCACAGCCTCCTCACAGTAAACACAGGCATTAGATTTGGGTAACCCTCTAACATATCAGAGTCCTCCATAGCTTGCGCCTTTAATATCTTTAACAATAATTAAACAGGCACTTTCTTACACCTAATGGCCGGGGCACTCACCACCACCTCCTATGACCCAGGCCCACAGAGAAACTTGCTTTCGTCTCCTGCAGCCAACAGTCAGGAAAAGAAGAGGAAAAAGCCACACCCGGTCACGTGGAGAGCCGTGCAGGACCGCCTCTGCAGTGAGGAAAAAGTGCGCCAAGTAAACGGTCTGCGCAGTAATTTAGGGAGAAAAAGGCCTGACTGTTCCACATTGCCCAAGCCACATCTCACAAATGTTGCAGCAATAACAAAATAAAGCAATCATGTATACATCCCCCCCTGTTCAATAATCACCTTCCAGGAATATTAACCATTGATTCTATACAGATAAAAGGAACCACACTGTGACCCTGTCTTGCATTATCATTACATATATAGAAAATGAAACGATGTTGCCAGAATCAACGTCGTGGAACAGGAACACAGTCTCTCAAGTTTGACAGTGTGTAGCCTCGCTCCTGACATGGACTTGAGTGAAGAAAGCAGGCAGCGAAACTTGTCAACGCTGATTGCTTAAGGAGCTGTTAATATGAGTTAGGATGGTTTGCAGAAAGACTCTCCCTGCATCTCCCGACTAACTATCATCCATGCTCTCACTGAGAGGCTGACAGGACTACTTAAAACTTCAGTCCCATCTCGAGGAGTACTACCCTCCATAGGAGACTACTCCAAAATCTTCTGAAACATCTCTGCCAACCTCCTGTGATGAAAGGCAAAGAATGACTGGGGGATGAGGGGAATGTGGGAGGTATTTAAGTCTTTGGCTGGGGTGTCTTTGCCTCCTCCTGGTGGCCAGGTTCTGTAATCCCACAAGTAATGAATTAAACCATGGACTCTGCTCGCATTAGATGGAAATAGTGAAAGCATGTAAATACTACCATGTTGCAGCATTTCAAATTTGAACAAGCTAAATGAACTGTAATACGTAATGGTGGTAACTTACAGTTAATGAATTTAGGAGTAACCTTTAATTGTGATGATATATAGAGCTGCAAATTACTGTTGGAGAAATGGTTTAGTTCATTTTAATTACATATCGAGGGTGTGCACTGCATGCACACGTGTCGAGATTTAATATCTAGCCATCAAATTTTGTTACCCTCTCAGTGCACCTGAGCGCACATATATGTCCCTTATTCCACACATACTTTATAACCTTTGTGGAATGCAGTGAAGTAAGTGTGAATAGTGAAAAACAGTTAAGAGTGAGTGCACTTATTGGATTGAGACAGCTCAACCCTGATAAACAGCTGTTCCTTCAAACAACTGTGAGGGATCGATGGGGTAAAAAACAAGTGAGGGGAGCTGTGTGTATTTCAATACATAAATAATATGTATTACCGTGACCTTTAAATGAGCTTCTCGTATTGGTTTCAAAATTCAATCATAATATATATTGCGCTGTGATAAGGTAAACAAATAGGTGAAAATTGGGTGAAAAATAGTGAAAATATGACTACAAGAGGTTAAAAAACAAAATATTTAATTGTTGCCATACAAAACAATATTGGACTAGATAATATATTCTGATAGGATAATATGTGGTAAAGATCTCTATTACCTTGCGTATATTATATATTAAAATTCCTTAATCAAAAGTTAAAATTGACAATAAATTCACAATAAATTCATGCTATTGTGTTCAAAGCATATGATCAAAAACAGAATTTATGTTTACCTGATAAATTACTTTCTCCAACGGTGTGTCCGGTCCACGGCGTCATCCTTACTTGTGGGATATTCTCTTCCCCAACAGGAAATGGCAAAGAGCCCAGCAAAGCTGGTCACATGATCCCTCCTAGGCTCCGCCTACCCCAGTCATTCGACCGACGTTAAGGAGGAATATTTGCATAGGAGAAACCATATGATACCGTGGTGACTGTAGTTAAAGAAAATAAAATATCAGACCTGATTAAAAAACCAGGGCGGGCCGTGGACCGGACACACCGTTGGAGAAAGTAATTTATCAGGTAAACATAAATTCTGTTTTCTCCAACATAGGTGTGTCCGGTCCACGGCGTCATCCTTACTTGTGGGAACCAATACCAAAGCTTTAGGACACGGATGAAGGGAGGGAGCAAATCAGGTCACCTAAATGGAAGGCACCACGGCTTGCAAAACCTTTCTCCCAAAAATAGCCTCAGAAGAAGCAAAAGTATCAAACTTGTAAAATTTGGTAAAAGTGTGCAGTGAAGACCAAGTCGCTGCCCTACATATCTGATCAACAGAAGCCTCGTTCTTGAAGGCCCATGTGGAAGCCACAGCCCTAGTGGAATGAGCTGTGATTCTTTCGGGAGGCTGCCGTCCGGCAGTCTCGTAAGCCAATCTGATGATGCTTTTAATCCAAAAAGAGAGAGAGGTAGAAGTTGCTTTTTGACCTCTCCTTTTACCGGAATAAACAACAAACAAGGAAGATGTTTGTCTAAAATCCTTTGTAGCATCTAAATAGAATTTTAGAGCGCGAACAACATCCAAATTGTGCAACAAACGTTCCTTCTTCGAAACTGGTTTCGGACACAGAGAAGGTACGATAATCTCCTGGTTAATGTTTTTGTTAGAAACAACTTTTGGAAGAAAACCAGGTTTAGTACGTAAAACCACCTTATCTGCATGAAACACCAGATAAGGAGGAGAACACTGCAGAGCAGATAATTCTGAAACTCTTCGAGCAGAAGAAATTGCAACCAAAAACAAAACTTTCCAAGATAATAACTTAATATCAACGGAATGTAAGGGTTCAAACGGAACCCCCTGAAGAACTGAAAGAACTAAGTTGAGACTCCAAGGAGGAGTCAAAGGTTTGTAAACAGGCTTGATTCTGACCAGAGCCTGAACAAAGGCTTGAACATCTGGCACAGCTGCCAGCTTTTTGTGAAGTAACACAGACAAGGCAGAAATCTGTCCCTTCAGGGAACTTGCAGATAATCCTTTTTCCAATCCTTCTTGAAGGAAGGATAGAATCTTAGGAATCTTAACCTTGTCCCAAGGGAATCCTTTAGATTCACACCAACAGATATATTTTTTCCAAATTTTGTGGTAAATCTTTCTAGTTACAGGCTTTCTGGCCTGAACAAGAGTATCGATAACAGAATCTGAGAACCCTCGCTTCGATAAGATCAAGCGTTCAATCTCCAAGCAGTCAGCTGGAGTGAGACCAGATTCGGATGTTCGAACGGACCCTGAACAAGAAGGTCTCGTCTCAAAGGTAGCTTCCATGGTGGAGCCGATGACATATTCACCAGATCTGCATACCAAGTCCTGCGTGGCCACGCAGGAGCTATCAAGATCACCGACGCCCTCTCCTGATTGATCCTGGCTACCAGCCTGGGGATGAGAGGAAACGGCGGGAACACATAAGCTAGTCTGAAGGTCCAAGGTGCTACTAGTGCATCCACTGGATCTGGACCCGTAGCAAGGAACTTTGAAGTTCTGACGAGAGGCCATCAGATCCATGTCTGGAATGCCCCACAGTTGAGTGACTTGGGCAAAGATTTCCGGATGGAGTTCCCACTCCCCCGGATGCAATGTCTGACGACTCAGAAAATCCGCTTCCCAATTTTCCACTCCTGGGATGTGGATAGCAGACAGGTGGCAGGAGTGAGACTCCGCCCATAGAATGATTTTGGTCACTTCTTCCATCGCTAGGGAACTCCTTGTTCCCCCCTGATGGTTGATGTACGCAACAGTTGTCATGTTGTCTGATTGAAACCGTATGAACTTGGCCCTCGCTAGCTGAGGCCAAGCTTTGAGAGCATTGAATATCGCTCTCAGTTCCAGAATATTTATCGGTAGAAGAGATTCTTCCCGAGACCAAAGACCCTGAGCTTTCAGGGATCCCCAGACCGCGCCCCAGCCCATCAGACTGGCGTCGGTCGTGACAATGACCCACTCTGGTCTGCGGAAGGTCATCCCTTGTGACAGGTTGTCCAGGGACAGCCACCAACGGAGTGAGTCTCTGGTCCTCTGATTTACTTGTATCTTCGGAGACAAGTCTGTATAGTCCCCATTCCACTGACTGAGCATGCACAGTTGTAATGGTCTTAGATGAATGCGCGCAAAAAGAACTATGTCCATTGCCGCTACCATCAAACCTATCACTTCCATGCACTGCGCTATGGAAGGAAGAAGAACGGAATGAAGTATCCGACAAGAGTCTAGAAGTTTTGTTTTTCTGGCTTCTGTCAGAAAAATCCTCATTTCTAAGGAGTCTATTATTGTTCCCAAGAAGGGAACCCTTGTTGACGGAGATAGAGAACTCTTTTCCACGTTCACTTTCCATCCGTGAGATCTGAGAAAGGCCAGGACAATGTCCGTGTGAGCCTTTGCTTGAGGAAGGGACGACGCTTGAATCAGAATGTCGTCCAAGTAAGGTACTACGGCAATGCCCCTTGGTCTTAGCACAGCTAGAAGGGACCCTAGTACCTTTGTGAAAATCCTTGGCGCAGTGGCTAATCCGAAAGGAAGCGCCACGAACTGGTAATGCTTGTCCAGGAACGCGAACCTTAGGAACCGATGATGTTCCTCGTGGATAGGAATATGTAGATACGCATCCTTTAAATCCACCGTGGTCATGAATTGACCTTCCTGCAGTTAAACACTAAAAAACTCTAAGCCATCTCCGTGGAGATGTTGCCTGTACAACGGCAAAGAGAATGACTGGGGTAGGCGGAGCCTAGGAGGGATCATGTGACCAGCTTTGCTGGGCTCTTTGCCATTTCCTGTTGGGGAAGAGAATATCCCACAAGTAAGGATGACGCCGTGGACCGGACACACCTATGTTGGAGAAACAGATTAAGTTAAAATAATTAACGTAGGAGGTGGAAATAAATGTTCATCTGATGAATTGCAAGTATCTTTTGATGTGACTTTAAATGTGACTTTTAGTTGGAAATGAAATTACTCACAGTTTGCATGAAATAATTTTTCCAGGTGTCTGATTGGTTGAAACAGACAAGCCTTTATGTGAATAAAATAATTTTTCGCTGTAGTTAAAACTTGTAGATAGAAATTGTAGATGAAGATAACAACTACTGGATGGTAAAGATGCTGAAACTGTTTACCTAAACTGGGTTTGCAGGAGTTTCAGTTGTTGATAAAACTTGGTTCTGTATATTTAAACTGTTATCTAAGACTTGGTTTGCAGGAGTTTCAGTTGTTGGTATGACTTAATTATAGAAACTGTTTACCTTGTATTTATTTGCTTTCTATTTTTCTGGTTGCGTGAGGTGTTTGAACGCTTCTCTTTGTAGGTGTCTGTTTGTAGCTGAAACTATATACCCTCCCAGGGTTTGCTGGAGTTTCAGTGATTGATGGGTGATCTGTAGTGAAACTGTTTACCTTGGAAAGGTTTGCAGGAGTTTCAGACCACCTGTTGGTTATAAAAATCTTTTCTTAAGAGTTGCTGGAGCTGTATACCTTTTTCAAGGTTTGCTGGAGCTTCAGGTCTGGTGAGTGTCCACTTTAAGTCTTGTGGTGCTTGGTGTATAGCAATCACCGGTAACTGATTTTTTCGTGTTCAATCCTGGGTAGTCTCAGATGCAGACTTGAGTTGTTGGAGTGCACACTAGGGGCAAATCTATGCGTTTCGGCTTCAGCCTTTATCAAGATGCCCAAGGTGTGCTGGTCTTGAGTTTTTAAAGGTGTAGGCGTGATTTCATTGGAGCAATTTGAAATCTGGATCAGCCAATCAGCATATTGATTGGTAACTACATAGGTTTTTAGCAATTAGTTTAATTATGTTGAAAAAAGGACCTTAGTTTTACCTTGAACATAGGAAAATTGATAAATAAAATATGACATTTATAAAATAGGAAACAATAATAAAATATTTTGATAATTTTAATGGACATTTTTTTGAAATGTAAAAATGTTTAAAAAACTTTTTAAAACTTGTAGATATTAGAACAATTAAATATTTGTTGCCTCTTAAAGTTGGGAGTTAAAGAGTTTTTTTGCAAAAAACGTATTTTAAAATTAATTGTGCGTGTCTAATTTCATTGATACAATATTTTTATTGTTATATTCTTTTCTTTGATGCATTATTTTGAAAAGTTTGGTAAATGTACCATTGCTTTAATTTTGTAGCAGTCTTATTTGGATTGTATGGACTTATATTGGTCTCCCTTTAAATTTATATCTTTGAGTGCTAATGTGGGAGGTTCTTATATTCAAGTATAGAAAGGTATTAATTTAAAGAGGAATTTTTACTTTTTCTATATGTGAAGATCAATTTATTTCACCTAAAATTTATAGGTGTATAATTTGTAATTTATAGTATAGATTAGTATGACGTTATTGGCTGTTTTTTTTAAATGAGAAAATTAAGATCAAATTTCATATTTAGTCCGTGGGGGTGTAGAGTTTTAAAAGAGTGGATATATTCTGCTTCTTTTCTCAGAAGCAGATTTTCTATGTTTCCCCCTCTAGGGTTTAAAATGATTTTCTGAACACCCCAAAATTTCATATGCCTAGTATTGCCATTATGGCATTCTGTAAAGTGTTTGTATAGAATTGTATTAGTAGCTTTATGCTCAATGTGATGTAAGTGTTCTCTAATGCGATCTCTTAGCATTCGACTAGTTTGGCCAAAATATTGATGGCCACATAAGCATTGTATGCAATAAATTACATTTTTGTCTGAGCAGCGGATAATTTCTTTAATGTTAATATATTGTTTCGTGTTTGATTGTAAAGATTTAGTTTTGTACTGTGTTTGCATGATTTGCAAGTTGGGCAGGGGAAGAAGCCTTCTACTTTTTTATTCAAGATGTTTTTGGTACCTTGGATGTTTCTTTATTTTTAAATTCGCTGGGGGAAAGAATATTTTTAAAATTTTTAGCTTTTTTAAAAATGATATCTGGTCTGTTTTTTAGTTTGTGTCCAATAATCTGGTCTTGTTTTATGTAGTGCCAGTGTTTATTTAAGATTTTTCTAATCTCTTGATGTTGGGAATTGTATTGTGTTATGAAGGGTATGAAGAGGGGATCTTCCTCTCTGTTAACATAATCTTTTTTTATTTTTGGTTTTAAAATTTGATCTCTGTTCATTTCAAGGACTCCCAATTTGTTTTTTTTCTAGAAATTGTGGGTCGTATTTCTTTTCTTGAAATCTTTTTGTTAGTATTTCTGATTGTTTTGTAAAGTGATTTATATCTGAGCAGATTTTTCTGATTCTAATGTATTGATTTTTTGGAATATTTGTTTTCCATTTCGGTAGATGACAACTGTCATTATGAATGTAATTATTGGCATCAGTTTTTTTGAAAAAAGTTTTCGTGGTGATTTCATTGTTTACTATTTGTATTTCTATGTCAAGGAAGTGGATATTATTAGTGCTTGATTCATGTGTGAAACTAAGGCCTAATGAATTGCTATTTATATCTTCTATGAATAGTTCGAGTAATTCTGGTTCCCCTTTCCAAATAAGGAACATGTCGTCTATATATCTGTAATATTGCACAAGGTTCGCCCCCCAGGGACTGGAATTAATGTATTTGTTTTCAAAGTATCCCATAAATAAATTAGCATAGCTAATTTCGTCCCCAGCTATGCTAATTTATTTATGGGATACTTTGAAAACAAATACATTAATTCCAGTCCCTGGGGGGCGAACCTTGTGCAATATTACAGATATATAGACGACCTGTTCCTTATTTGGAAAGGGGAACCAGAATTACTCGAACTATTCATAGAAGATATAAATAGCAATTCATTAGGCCTTAGTTTCACACATGAATCAAGCACTAATAATATCCACTTCCTTGACATAGAAATACAAATAGTAAACAATGAAATCACCACGAAAACTTTTTTCAAAAAAACTGATGCGAATAATTACATTCATAATGACAGTTGTCATCTACCGAAATGGAAAACAAATATTCCAAAAAATCAATACATTAGAATCAGAAAAAACTGCTCAGATATAAATCACTTTACAACACAATCAGAAATACTAACAAAAAGATTTCAAGAAATACGACCCACATTTTCTAGAAAAAAAACAAATTGGGAGTCCTTGAAATGAACAGAGATCAAATTTTAAAACCAAAAATAAAAAAAGATTATGTCAACAGAGAGGAAGATCCCCTCTTCATACCCTTCATAACACAATACAATTCCCAACATCAAGAGATTAGAAAAATCTTAAATAAACACTGGCACTACATAAAACAAGACCAGATTATTGGACACAAACTAAAAAACAGACCAGATATCATTTTTAAAAAAGCTAAAAATTTTAAAAATATTCTTTCCCCCAGCGAATTTAAAAATAAAGAAAGAAACATCCAAGGTACCAAAAACATCTTGAATAAAAAAGTAGAAGGCTTCTTCCCCTGCCCAACTTGCAAATAATGCAAACACAGTACAAAAACTAAATCTTTACAATCAAACAACACGAAACAATATATTAACATTTAAGAAATTATCCACTGCTCAGACAAAAATGTAATTTATTGCATACAATGCTTATGTGGCCATCAATATTTTGGCCAAACTAGTTGAATGCTAAGAGATCGCATTAGAGAACACTTACATCACATTGAGCATAAAGCTACTAATACAATTCTATACAAACACTTTACAGAATGCCATAATGGCAATACTAGACATATGAAATTTTGGGGTGTTCAGAAAATATTTTTTTTTTAAATTTTCTCATTTAAAAAAAACAGCCAATAACGTCATACTAATCTATACTATAAATTACAAATTATACACCTATAAATTTTAGGTGAAATAAATTGATCTTCACATATAGAATAAGTAAAAATTCCTCTTTAAATTAATACCTTTCTATACTTGAATATAAGAACCTCCCACATTAGCACTCAAAGATATAAATTTAAAGGGAGACCAATATAAGTCCATAAAATCCAAATAAGACTGCTACAAAATTAAAGCAATGGTACATTTACCAAACTGTCCAAAATAATGCATCAAAGAAAAGAATATAACAATAAAAATATTGTATCAATGAAATTAGACACGCACAATTAATTTTAAAATACGTTTTTTGCAAAAAAACTCTTTAACTCCCAACTTTAAGAGGCAACAAATATTTAATTGTTCTAATATCTACAAGTTTTAAAAAGTTTTTTAAACATTTTTACATTTCAAAAAAATGTCCATTAAAATTATCAAAATATTTTATTATTGTTTCCTATTTTATAAATGTCATATTTTATTTATCAATTTTCCTATGTTCAAGGTAAAACTAAGGTCCTTTTTTCAACATAATTAAACTAATTGCTAAAAACCTATGTAGTTACCAATCAATATGCTGATTGGCTGATCCAGATTTCAAATTGCTCCAATGAAATCACGCCTACACCTTTAAAAACTCAAGACCAGCACACCTTAGGCATCTTGATAAAGGCTGAAGCCGAAACGCGTAGATTTGCCCCTAGTGTGCACTCCAACAACTCAAGTCTGCATCTGAGACTACCCAGGATTGAACACGAAAAAATCAGTTACCGGTGATTGCTATACACCGAGCACCACAAGACTTAAAGTGGACACTCACCAGACCTGAAGCTCCAGCAAACCTTGAAAAAGGTATACAGCTCCAGCAACTCTTAAGAAAAGATTTTTATAACCAACAGGTGGTCTGAAACTCCTGCAAACCTTTCCAAGGTAAACAGTTTCACTACAGATCAACCATCAATCACTGAAACTCCAGCAAACCCTGGGAGGGTATATAGTTTCAGCTACAAACAGACACCTACAAAGAGAAGCGTTCAAACACCTCACGCAACCAGAAAAATAGAAACTCCAGCAAATAAATACAAGGTAAACAGTTTCTATAATTAAGTCATACCAACAACTGAAACTCCTGCAAACCAAGTCTTAGATAACAGTTTAAATATACAGAACCAAGTTTTATCAACAACTGAAACTCCTGCAAACCCAGTTTAGGTAAACAGTTTCAGCATCTTTACCATCCAGTAGTTGTTATCTTCATCTACAATTTCTATCTACAAGTTTTAACTACAGCGAAAAATTATTTTATTCACATAAAGGTTTGTCTGTTTCAACCAATCAGACACCTGGAAAAATTATTTCATGCAAACTGTGAGTAATTTCATTTCCAACTAAAAGTCACATTTAAAGTCACATCAAAAGATACTTGCAATTCATCAGATGAACATTTATTTCCACCTCCTACGTTAATTATTTTAACTTAATCTGTTTTGATCATATGCTTTGAACACTATAGCATGAATTTATTGTGAATTTATTGTCAATTTTAACTTTTGATTAAGGAATTTTAATATATAATATACGCAAGGTAATAGAGATCTTTACCACATATTATCCTATCAGAATATATTATCTAGTCCAATATTGTTTTGTATGGCAACAATTAAATATTTTGTTCAACCTCTTGTAGTCATATTTTCACTATTTTTCACCCAATTTTCACCTATTTGTTTACCTTATCACAGCGCAATATATATTATGATTGAATTTTGAAACCAATACGAGAAGCTCATTTAAAGGTCACGGTAACACATATTATTTATGTATTGAAATACACACAGCTCCCTTCACTTGTTTTTTACCCCAGTGAAGTAAGTGTGCACATGCGTACTGAGAGGGTAGCAATTTTCTACAGGTAGCAAAAATCAACAGGAAACAGGGAATTTCAGAAGTGTGGTGCGCAGTTGCAATTAGTGGCCTTTTAATTACCAAAAACCAAATGCAAAGCCATGTATGTCTGCTATTTCTGAACAAAAGGGACCCCAGACAACCTTTTAAAACCATTTGTCTTATGATTGCAGTAGTGTGTAAAAAATTTCAGTAAAAAAACAAAGTTTGTGAAAAACGTAATTTGTTTAATATGATTACATATGGTGGTGAAACTGCATAAAATATACCAAAATTGGCCTAGATCAACGCCTTGGGTTCCCTGCTTCAAATAAATATATTGTTTTGAAAGTTCAATAAAAAAAGCCCTATTTCTGTTTTTAAATGGAGTGATAGCAAAAATGCTAAAAAAATCTTTGGTATTTTGGGTAAGTTTTTTTCTAAAATTCCCAGTAGTGAAGGGGTTAACATAGCACCCAAGACAGAATGTATTTAAATAAACCAAATAGACAATTTATTTGTAATTCTAACCTTTTCTTTTGGTTGTGGAGCCACTGGTGGGTTGGCAAGTGGGAAGGCAATGCTAGGAGCTTGTGGTGTGGGAATCAGCTGATCATCTTTAATTGGAGACTTTATAATGTCTTTTTGAGGTTTAGAAGCTTCAGTTACTGAGATATGCTCAAGTTCACAGGCCTCTGCAAAGCAGAAAAAAGATCAAAAGAATAACATTTAAGCATATTGAAAAACAAAGCAATCAAAACGCAAATAGTTAAACCGTTAAAAACTAGCATTAAATACTGCACAAAAACAGAATTTATGCTTACCTGATAAATTACTTTCTCTTGTGGTGTATCCAGTCCACGGGTTCATCCTTTACTTGTGGGATAGTCTCCTTCCCAACAGGAAGTGGCAAAGAGAGCACACAGCAGAGCTGTCCATATAGCTCCCCCTCTAGCTCCACCCCCCAGTCATTAGACCGAAGGTTACGAAGAAAAAGGAGAAACCATAGGGTGCAGTGGTGACTGTAGTTTAAACTAAAAATCTACCTGACTAATAGCCAGGGCGGGCCATGGACTGGATACACGACAAGAGAAAGTAATTTATCAGGTAAGCATAAATTCTGTTTTCTCTTGTAAGGTGTATCCAGTCCACGGGTTCATCCTTTACTTGTGGGACACCAATACCAAAGCTTTAGGACACGGATGAAGGGAGGGAACAAGACAGGTACCTTAAACGGAAGGCACCACTGCTTGTAAAACCTTTCTCCCAAAAATAGCCTCCGAAGAAGCAAAAGTATCGAATTTGGAAAATTTGGAAAAAGTATGCAGCGAAGACCAAGTCGCTGCCTTACAAATCTGTTCAACAGAAGCCTCAATTTTAAAAGCCCATGTGGAAGCCACTGCTCTGGTAGAATGAGCAGTAATCGTTTCAGGAGGCTGCTGGCCAGCAGTCTCATAGGCCAGACGGATGATGCTTTTCAGCCAAAGGAAAGAGAGGTAGCAGTCGCCTTCTGACCTCTCCTCTTACCAGAATAGATAACAAACAATGAAGTTGTTTGTCTGAAATCCTTAGTTGCTTGTAAATAGAACTTTAAAAGCACGAACCACATCAAGATTGTGTAACAGACGTTCCTTCTTCGAAAAGGATTAGGACACAGAGAAGGAACAACAATTTCCTGGTTAATATTCTTATTAGACACAACCTTAGGAAGAAAACCGGGTTTGGTACGCTAAACTACCTTATCTGCATGGAACACCAAGTAAGGTGAGTCACACTGTAAAGCAGATAACTCTGAAACTCTTCGAGCAGAAGAGATAGCTACCAAAAACGAAACTTTCCAAGATAAAAGCTTAATATCTATGAAATGTAAAGGTTCAAACGGAACCCCTTGCAGAACTGAAAGAACTAAATTCAGACTCCATGGCGGAGCCACAGGCCTACAAACAGGCTTGATTCTGACCAAAGCCTGACTAAATGTTTGAACGTTTGGTACCTCCGCCAGACGTTTGTGTAAAAGAATAGACAAAGCAGATATCTGTCCTTTTAAGGAACTAGCTGACAATCCTTTCTCCAATTCATCTTGGAGAAAAGACAATATCCTGGGAATCCTAATCTTACTCCATGAGTAACCCTTGGATTCGCACCAACAAAGATATTTTTGCCAAATCTTATGGTAGATTTTCCTGGTGACAGGCTTTCTAGCCTGAATCAGGGTATCGATAACCGACTCAGAGAAACCACGCTTTGGTAGTATTAGGCATTCAATCTCCAAGCAGTCAGATGCAGAGAAATTAGATTTGGATGCTTGAAAGGACCTTGAAGTAGAAGGTCCTGCCTCATTGGCAGAGTCCATGGTGGAACGGATGACATGTCCACTAGGTCTGCATACCAGGTTCTGCGTGGCCACGCAGGCGCTATTAGAATCACCGACGCCCTCTCCTGCATGATTCTGGCAACCAGGCGAGGAAGGAGAGGAAACGGTCGAAACACATAGGCCAGATTGAAGGACCAAGGCGCTGCTAGAGCATCTATCAACACCGCCTGGGGATCCCGGGACCTGGACCCATAAAGAGGAAGTTTGGCATTCTGACGGGACGCCATCAGATCCAATTCTGGAGTGCCCCATAGCTGAGTCAGCTGGGCAAATACCTCCGGGTGGAGTTCCCACTCCCCCGGATGAAAAGTCTGACGACTTAGAAAATCCGCCTCCCAGATGTCTACTCCTGGGATGTGAATTGCTGAGAGGTGGCAAGAGTGATCCTCCGCCCATCTGATTATTTTGGTTACTTCCATCATTGCTAGGGGACTCCTTGTTCCCCCTTGATGGTTGATGTAAGCTACAGTCGTGATGTTGTCCGACTGAAATCTGATGAATTTGGCCGCAGCTAGCAGTGGCAATGCCTGAAGAGCGTTGAATATCGCCCTCAGTTCCAGAATGTTTATCGGGAGAAGAGCTTCTTCCCGAGACCATAAGCCCTGAGCTTTCAGGGAGTCCCAGACTGCACCCCAGCCCAACAGACTGGCGTCGGTCGTTACGATGATCCACTCTGGTCTGCGGAAACACATTCCCTGAGACAGGTGATCCTGAGACAACCACCAGAGAAGAGAATCTCTGGTCCCCTGGTCCAACTGTATTTGAGGAGACAAATCTGCATAATCCCCATTCCACTGTTTGAGCATGCATAGTTGCAGTGGTCTGAGGTGTACCCGTGTAAAAGGGACTATGTCCATTGCCGCTACCATTAGTCCGATTGTCTCCATGCACTGAGATACAGACGGCCGAGGAATGGAATGAAGAGCTCGGAATGTAGTTAAGAGTTTTAACTTTCTGACCTCCGTCAGAAATATTTTCATATCTACCGAGTAGAGAGAACTCCACCCGTGAGACCTCAGAAAGGCCAATACAACTTCTGTGTGAGACTTGGCTCTTTGGAAAGTCGACGCCTGAATTAAGATGTCGTCTAGGTAAGGCGCCACTGCTATGCCCTGCAGTCTTAGAACCGCCAGGAGGGACCCTAGCACCTTTGTGAAAATTCTGGGAGCAGTGGCCAACCCGAAAGGAAGAACCACAAACTGATAATGCTTGTCCAGAAAGGCGAACCTGAGAAACTGGTGATGATCTTTGTGGATAGGAATGTGCAGATACGCATCCTTTAGATCCACGGTAGTCATATATTGACCCTCCTGGATCATTGGTAAGATTGTCCGAATGGTCTCCATCTTGAATGAGGAATTTGTTTAGAATTTTTGAGATCCAGGATTGGTCTGAAAGTTCCTTCTTTTTTGGGAACCACAAACAGGTTTGAGTAAAAACCCAGCCCTTGTTCCACAATTGGAACTGGGTGGATCACTCCCATTGTATGTAGGTCTTCTACACAGCGTAAGAACGCCTCTTTCTTTGTCTGGTCTATAGACAGACGAGAAATGTGGAACCTTCCCCTTGGAGGGGAGTCCTTGAATTCTAGAAGATATCCCTGGGATACAATCTCTAAGGCCTAAGGATCGTGTACGTCTCTTGCCCAGGCCTGAGCGAAGAGAGAGAGTCTGCCCCCCACTAGATCCGGTCCCGGATCGGGGGCTACCCCTTCATGCTGTCTTGGAGGCAGCTGCAGGCTTCTTGGCCTGTTTACCCTTGTTCCAGCCCTGGTAAGATTTCCAGGCTGCCCTGGGTTGTGAAGTGTTACCCTCTTGCTTTGCAGCAGGGGAGGATGAAGCAAGACCGTTCCTGAAATTTAAAAAGGAACGAAAATGATTTTGTTTGTTCTTTGTCTTAAAGGACTTGTCCTGAGGGAGAGCATGGCCTATTCCCCCAGTGATTTCTGAGATAATCTCTTTCAATTCAGGCCCGAAAAGGGTCTTTCCTTTGAAAGGGATGTTCAGTAATTTGGATTTTGACGACACATCAGCCGACCAGGACTTTAGCCATAGCACCCTGCGCGCCAGAATGGCGAAACCTGAATTCTTTGCTAGTTGGAAAGCGGCATCTGTGATAAAAGAATTAGCCAGCTTAAGAGCCTTAATTCTGTCCATAATGTCCTCATATGAGGTCTCCGTCTGGAGCGCATCTTCCAGCGCCTTATTTTCTTAAGTAAACCCTCTAATATTTTATCCATAGGGTCTTTAAAAGCAGAACTGTCCTCAATTGGTATGGTTGTGCGTTTAGCAAGTGAAGAAACAGCCCCCTCCACCTTAGGGACCGTCTGCCATGAGTCCCGCGTGGTGTCAGATATGGGGAACAGTTTCTTAAAAACAGGAGGGGGAACAAACGGAATACCTGGTCTATCCCACTCCCTAGTTACTATATCCGCAATCCTCTTAGGGACCGGGAACACATCATTGTAAACAGGAACTTCTAGGTACTTGTCCATTTTACACAATTTCTCTGGAACCACCAAAGGGTCGCAGTCATCCAGAGTAACTAATACCTCCCTGAGCAGTAAGCGGAGGTGTTCTAGTTTAAATTTAAAAGCCAACGTATCTGAGTCTGTCTGAGGAGCAACCTTTCCCGAATCGGAAATTTCTCCCTCAGACAGAACATCCCTCGCCCCCACTTCAGAGTGTTGTGAGGGTATATCGGATACGGCTACTAAAGCGTCAGAATGCTCATTATCTGTTCTTAAAACAGAGCTATCACGCTTTGCAGGTAACTTGGGCAGTTTAGATAAAAACACTGAGTATTATTCATAACTGCCGCCAAGTCTTGCAAGGTAAAAGAGTTAGACGCACTAGAGGGGAGAGGTCAACGGGCTAACCTCATTACCTTCTGTCTGTGAATCATCTTGGGCCACATTTTTAAGTGCAACAATATGTTCTTTAAAGTGTATAGACATATCAGTACATATGGGACACATTCTGAGAGGGGCTTCCACCATGGCTTCTAAACACATTGAACAAGGATTTTCCTTAGTGTCAGACATGTTTAACAGACTAGTAGTAAGACAAACAGGCTTAGAAATCACTTTAATCAAGCAAAAACACACTTTGCAAAAAAACGTTACTGTGCCTTTAAGGGATAAAAAAGGCACACAATTTTCCAAAACAGTGAAAAATGCAGCAAACTTTTCGAAATTTTCACAGTATGTACCTAAAGCATTGGTAAGATTGCACAACTAGCAAGAAAAACGATTAACCCCTTAATGCCCAAACCGGATCAATAGCAAGCTATCAACCGGTTAAAACGATTTCAGCACCTTGCCACAGCTCTGCTGTGGCCCTAACTGCCCTTAGGAACCAGATTTGTGGGGAAAAAAGCTTCTTATAGGCCCTCAAACTGCAGCAGGACCCTCCATGTGGAACAGCCTGAAGAGCTAGTCAATCTAACTGCGCATCTGAGGCGCGAAATTAGGCCTCTCCCACCTTACTCCGGTGCTGTGAGGCCTAAAGAAACACTCCTAAGTGTTATAATAATAGCCATGTGGGTAACAACCCCTGAAAGAAAACCAAAGGAACCTTCAAAGTGTCTCAAAAAACGATATTTATTAGTAAAAACCGTTTGCCATAAAATAGTGTCAACCAGCATAAATTAGCCCTGTTATGTAAAGCTTGTAATTCCATACTTAGTCTCTGAATAAAGCTTACCCTTCCCTCATGGGGATCTTATCAGTCCTTTTCTAGCATTATCACAGTCTTGTCTAGAAATAAATGACTGAACATACCTTATTGCAGCCTAACCTGCAAACCGTTCCCCCCAACTGAAGTTTTCTTGTACTCCTCAGTCCTTTGTGGGAACAGCCGTGGATTTTAGTTACAACATGCTAAAATCATCTTCCTACCTGCAGAAATCTTCATCTCTTTTCTACTAGAGAGTAAATAGTACACACCGGTACCATTTAAAATAAACTTTTGCTTGTAGAACAAAAACTACAAATCTAACACCACATTCACGTTACCCTTCCGAGAGGAAACCTATTGCTTAGAGCCGGCAAAGAGAATGACTGGGGGGTGGAGCTAGAGGGGGAGCTATATGGACAGCTCTGCTGTGTGCTCTCTTTGCCACTTCCTGTTAGGAAGGAGAATATCCCACAAGTAAAGGATGAACCCATGGACTGGATACACCTTACAAGAGAAATTGATATAACACTTAATTAGGGGGGAAAATTAAAACAAAAATCTCTGGTAATATTCTTGAAGAGTTGTGATATTAAAGGGACAAAAAGGTCAAAAACAAAATGGCATAGGTGCATTTTAATTTGAAATCAAAGCATTTTTGCAATACGCACATATCCTATGTGGGCCTGTGCACCAGTATTTCAACACCACACCTTCTCAACGGGTCCGCAGTAGCTTGTATGACACAAATTATTTCTTCAGAAGCAATTCACACCACTGTCAACTGTTTGAGTATGCATAGTGTTTAAATACTGGTGCAGGGGCTGTCACAGAATATATGCGCATGCCCCAGAAAAACTTTTACTAGGAGAATTTCTGCTAATGGAAGTATATTGCAAACATGCTTATATTTCAAGTTGAAATACACCCATGCCTGTCTCTTTAAAATTATATTAAATTCTAGAGTTTGTGAAACGTTAGGATTTACCAATGCAACAAATAAAGGGGGACTTTCAGTCATGAAGTATAATATACTTCATACTGACAGTTCCTTTATTTGTCTGCAGCGTTCGCCACACTGAGCGCTATTATATCACTGAGGTGATCTTAGCTAAAAACGTGCTAGCTATCCGGCATAATGCCAGTTGACAGGCACAGCTATTGGCTAAGAGGTGTAAACGTCACCTCATTGAAAAATAGTGTTCTGCTTTGAGCAACTTGAGGCGCTCAGCGCGGCGAACGCTAGGATTTACTATCACTTTAAGCACAATACCTAATATATTTATTAGGTAGACTAAATGCATTGGATACAAATATATAAACTAAGATATGAAAACCCTTAAGTAGTTCTCAATTATATATTAGTATTTGCCGTTTTTGTGTGCGAGTACCAGCTAGTTTCTGTTGCAGTATCATTATATGCAATTTTACTTTATTTATTTTCTGTATATTTGTGGTTTAAACCTGAAGTGGGCTTAGCTGTGTGTGTCAGTGCATATTTTGATATGAATCAAGGAACTGGTCTTAGAGCCATCTTATATTGGTGAAGAAACAAACTGTGTGACTTGGTTGATAGGGCTTGGGTATTAAAGACTTTCTGGTTGAATTAGCAACTAGAAAAAAAACCCACACAAAAAAAACCCACACAAAAATAAATAAAAACAATCAAAGCACATTCTCTCTTTAAAATAAAATCTGCCTCAGTAAGGAAGATTAGATAAACATGATTGTGGCAAGCTTTGTATTCAGATTGGCTGTGTTGGAGGAGAGTTTAGTTGCTGGAAAACAATTACAATTGAGATACGCTGTTCTTCAGTAATTTTGAGTGTTTTTACCTAATTCAGCTATTTCAGTATCCGTTAAGGATTCCTTAAATTTGGTAGGATCAACACCAGGTTCATTCATGTTGTGATGAAGCTGTTCTGAATATTGTGACTGACTATTTGGCCATTGAAGATTACTTGCAAGTCTAGCCCTTTCCTCTCGTGCAGTCGGGTCATCCCAAATGATTTGTTCATTTTGTGACGGTTCTGTGTTGAGGTCTGTTATTGGCTGCCGAGATTGTCTGGGGGGATAAAAATAATAAAGAAAATTATTATTTATGCTTACCTGATAAATTAATTTATTTCATGGTGGAGAGTCCACTATACATTACTCCTGGGAATTATACTCATGTCCATTAGGAGGAGGCAAAGATCCAAAAACAGCCAGAGGCCTTAAAACTCCCCTCCAACCTTACTAAAAACTAGTTTGACATATATAGTCAAGGTTGGAAAAGAACATAAGAGCAATAAAAAGTAGCAGGGAAAAGAGAGGTCCATACTCAAACTGCTGCCTGAAAAAAAAAAAAAAAAAAAAAAAAAAAAAAAAATGGAGGAGGGCACATTGACTCTCACCACTATGAAAGAAATTAATTTTTCAGGGAAACATAAATTATATTTTCTTTCATAAAGGTGGTGAGAGTCCTGGGAAGTAATACTGAAACTCAAGATGTAGAGTCCACAAGTAATTTGGTCAGGACCAGACTTATACTATTCCAAATACATTGGATTATTAGTGTGGTTGTTTTCTTTTTTTTTTCTTTTTCATACAGAAAAATATATATACAATAATAGTAAATGCCCAAAAATGGATTCCTGAAGAACTTACCTACCAAAAGCTGCTTCAGAAAAAGTAAAAACATCAAAATGGTAGAATTTAGAAAAAATAAGTAAAGTAAGACCAAAATAACTGCCTTGCAAACTAAATCAACAGAGGCCTTATTCTTAAAGGCCGATGAAGTAGCAACTGATCTGGTAGAATAGGCAGAAACCCATTTAGAAGGAAACTGACCTGCCGCCAAGTAAGCTTTATGGAGAAAAAAAACTGCTTTAATTAAGAGACTAAAAAAACAGCAGTAGCCGTCTGACCCTTTCTGGAACCAGAAGAATGAAAAAACAAACTAGAAGATTGTAAAAAAAATCCTTAGAAGCCTGCAAAATAGAACTTCAAAGCTCTGACCACATCCAAATAATGGAGAAGCTCCTCGGAATTCTTTGGGTTAGGCCAAAAAGAGAGCACAAAGGTCAAACTTAGTTCTCAAAACTGTCTTATACTGAAGTAACAACAAGACAAGGATGCTTAACACAAAGAGCAGACACATCAGAAAGAAATAACCCAAAAAAATAAAACCTTCCAGAACAAAAGCTGAATATTCAAAACATGCATAGGTTCAAAAAGGAGGAACCTGAAAAACCCTTCTAACCCATGTGATAAATCTTCCTTGTCATGGGTTTACAGGCCTGAACCAAAATGACAGAATTAGAAAAACCTCTCTCCATGCCATCAATTATAAACATTTTAAATCCTGATGAAAAAAAACAGACATTGAGACAGAAGGTCGTAACAGTGAAAGAAGCCACGAAGGGCAACTGGACAACTGTAAATGAAGTCCGAGGCCAAGCTAGAGCAATCAGCATTACTTATGATACTTCCTGCTTGATCCTGGCTATTAAGCTTGGTAACAGAACAAGAGGTGGAAAAAACATAATTTATGTAAGAACTTACCTGATAAATTCATTTCTTTCATATTAGCAAGAGTCCATGAGCTAGTGACGTATGGGATATACATTCCTACCTGGAGGGGCAAAGTTTCCCAAACCTCAAAATGCCTATAAATACACCCCTCACCACACCCACAAATCAGTTTAACGAATAGCCAAGAAGTGGGGTGATAAGAAAAAAGTGCGAAAGCATAAAAAAATAAGCAATTGGAATAATTGTGCTTTATACAAAAAAATCATAACCACCACAAAAAAAGGGTGGGCCTCATGGACTCTTGCTAATATGAAAGAAATAAATTTATCAGGTAAGTTCTTACATAAATTATGTTTTCTTTCATGTAATTAGCAAGAGTCCATGAGCTAGTGACGTATGGGATAATGAATACCCAAGATGTGGATCTTCCACGCAAGAGTCACTAGAGAGGGAGGGATAAAATAAAGACAGCCAATTCCGCTGAAAAATAATCCACACCCAAAACAAAGTTTAAATCTTATAAAGAAAAAAACTGAAAATTTAAGCAGAAGAATCAAACTGAAACAGCTGCCTGAAGTACTTTTCTACCAAAGACTGCTTCTGAGGAAGAAAACACATCAAAATGGTAGAATTTAGTAAAAGTATGCAAAGAAGACCAAGTTGCTGCTTTGCAAATCTGATCAACCGAAGCTTCATTCCTAAATGCCCAGGAAGTAGAGACTGACCTAGTTGAATGAGCTGTAATCCTTTGAGGCGGAGTTCTACCTGACAACATAAACATGATGAATCAAAGACTTTAACCACGATGCCAAAGAAATGGCAGAAGCCCTCTGACTTTTCCTTGAACCAGAAAAGATAACAAATAGACTAGAAGTCTTCCGGAAAACTTAGTAGCTTCAACATAATATTTCAAAGCTCTAACTACATCCAAAGAATGCAACAATCTTTCCTTAGGATTCTTTGGATTATGACACAATGAAGGAACCACAATTTCTCTACTAATGTTGTTAGAATTCACAACCTTAGGTAAAAATTTAAATGAAGTTCGCAAAACCGCCTTATCCTGATGAAAAATCAGAAAAGGAGACTCACAAGAAAGAGCAGATAATTCAGAAACTCTTCTAGCAGAAGAGATGGCCAAAAGAAACAAAACTTTCCAAGAAAGTAATGTAATATCCAGCGAATGCATAGGTTCAAACGGAGGAGCTTGAAGAGCCCCTAGAACCAAATTCAAACTCCAAGGAGGAGAAATTGACTTAATAACAGGTTTTATACGAACCAAAGCTTGTACAAAACAATAAATATCAGGAAGACTAGCAATCTTTCTGTGAAAAAGAACAGAAAGAGCAGAGATTTGTCCTTTCAAGGAACTTGCAGACATACCTTTATCCAAACCATCCTGAAGAAACTGTAAAATTCTAGGAATTCTAAAAGAATGCCAAGAAAAATGATGAGAAAAACACCTGGAAATGGATGTCTTCCAGACTCGATAATATATCATCCTAGATACAGATTTACGAGCCTGTAACATAGTATCAATTACGGAGTCAGAGAAACCTCTATGACTGAGAATCAAGTGTTCAATCTCCATACCTTCAAATTTAAGGATTTGAGATCCTGATGGGAAAAAAGTACCTTACGATAGAAGGTCTGGTCTTAACGGAAGAGTCCACGGTTGGCAAGTAGCCATCCGGACAAGATCCGCATACCAAAACCTGTGAGGCCATGCTGGAGCCACCAGCAGAATAAACGAACGCTCCTTAGAATCTTGGAAATTACTCTTGGAAGAAAAACTAGAGGCGAAAAGATATAAGCAGGATGATACTTCCAAGGAAGTGACAATGCATCCACTGCTTCCGCCTGAGGATCCCTAGATCTGGACAGATACCTGGGAAGCTTCTTGTTTAGATGAGAAGCCATCAGATCTATTTCTGGAAGTCCCCATATTTGAACAATCTGAAGAAATACCTCTGGGTGAAGAGACCATTCGCCCGGATGTAGCGTTTGGCGACTGAGATAATCCGCTTCCCAATTGTCTATACCTGGGATATGAACCGCAGAAATTAGACAGGAGCTGGATTCCGCCCATACAAGTATTCGAGAGACTTCTTTCATAGCCAGGAGACTGTGAGTCCCTCCTTGATGATTGACATATGCCACGGTTGTGACATTGTCCGTCTGGAAACAAATGAACGACTCTCTCTTTAGAAGAGGCCACGACTGAAGAGCTCTGAAAATTGCACGGAGTCCCAAAATGTTGATTGGTAATCTCGCCTCCTGAGATTCCCAAACACCTTGTGCTGTCAGAAACCCCCATACAGCTCCCCAACCTGTCAGACTTGCATTTGTTGAGATTACAGTCTAGGTTGGAAGAACAAAAGAAGCCCCCTGAACTAAACGATGGTGGTCTGTCCACCACGTCAGAGAGTGTCGAACAATCGGTTTTAAAGATATTAATTGAGATATCTTTGTATAATCCCTGCACCACTGGTTCAGCATACAGAGCTGAAGAGGTCGCATGTGAAAACAAGCAAAGGGGATCGCGTCCAATGCAGCAGTCATAAGACCTAGAATTTCCATGCAAAAGGCTACCGAAGGGAAAGATTGAGACTGAAGGTTTCGACAAGCTGAAACCAATTTCAGACGTCTCTTGTCCGTCAGAGACAGAGTCATGGACACTGAATCTATCTGGAAACCTAAAAAGGTTACCCTTGTCTGAGGAATCAACGAACTTTTTGGTAAATTGATCCTCCAACCATGTAATTGAAGAAACAACACTCATAAAAGACTGGAAAGGTTCTTTCTATTGAAAATGAGCAAAGGGAATTTAATCCAATGCTGTGGCCATAAGACCTAAAACTTCTATGCATATATAGCAACTGAAGGAGACTAAAGGTACCGACAGACAGAACCCAATAAAATTATCCCTTGTCTGAAAGAGACAAAGACAGTGACACAAACTATCTGGAAACCTAAAAAAGGTGACCCTAGTGTGAGGAATCGAGAGCTTTTGAAAAAAAAGATCCTCTAACTATGTCCTGAAGAGCAAGTGAATCATATGAGATTCCGCATCCTCAGAAAATAATCTGAATGAAAACAGAAAAATGGAAATATGCATTTATTGTATCTAATGAAAACAAATAATGCTATCAATGACCATAAAAAGGCAAAATAGTTTGAATAAAACTCCAAAACCCGGTTCCTAAAAAGGAACTGGAAGAAATACCCCAGAAGATTCCAGGTCTGAGCAGCGCTAGAACCCCATGGGTGCCCAGCCATGCTTCAACAGTACCCAAAATATATAGGACAGAAACACACTTAAAGAAAGTGTTAGCCTTACTGGAATAAAATCAAAGAAATTTGGACAAAATAGAACCAACTAAATTTCAAAGAAGTCTTAACCTGCCTCTTACCAGCCAAGCTGGAATACGGCACGTACATCACAATATTAGGGAGCTGATTTCGAACTCCAATTATAAACATGTTACTTGGGAAAGAACTCAGGAATTCGTTCCTTAATAAGAACAACCAAACTAGTATAAGATTAAAGTTTTAGTCTTAGAACTCAATCTTGAAGCCCAGAGTAACAGTTAAGAATTGAATCCAATTATAAAACAAATAATTGATTATCTTAGAACAAAAGAAATTTGGATTTATTTATTTTTTATTTTTTTTTAAAAATCACAAAATTCTTCTAGCTAAAATAGCTAAAGACATAGATTAACCCTCATTTGCGAATATATTCAATAAAATGAAGACACAAATGAAATCATTAGCATGATAGTCCAGTTAAAAGGACCAGTCAATACAGTGGACTTGCATAATCAATAAATGCAAAACAACAAGACAAATGCAACAACACCTAGTCTAGTAAATGTTGTCCCTTTAACAATGCTAAAATAAATCATAATCTGATACTTGATCTTAAAGTAAACAGAAAAAAATGAAGCAATTGCAATATCCAAATAAATCACAGGACCAAGAAAAGTACCTGAAACTAAATAATTTTCCATAAAAAAGATACAACTATCTAAAGGAAAATAAATACTATTTTGCTATAGAAACAATAGCATAATTAGTAGAAGTAGAGATAGCCCCAATAAATTGGAGAACCCTCTAAATTGAATTTAACTGCTGGCAAAGAATATAGTTTAAAACCTTTGAAGAAGGAATAAAAGAAAATTCTCAGCCAATTCCATTCCCTAGTATGGGGAATTTGAAAGAAAACCTCTGAAAACACAGAAGAATAAATAGGCAGAAATAGTGTCAGCTAGTCTTAAAGAACTAGTTACCTTAATATCCAAAATAATCTACACCTTTTCAACATATAACAAATGTACTTTAATAATAGAAAAATAATAAAAAAGTAGATTTGTTAGTGTCAATATCTGATGAAGAAAATTTCTGAAAGAGAAAAAACATTATCAGAGAAGGATAAATCAGTATGTTGTTGGTCATTTGAAACTTCAATAATTAAAAAAGAATTGAAAGACCTAAAAAATTTATTAGAAGGCACGAAGTCAGACAAAAATAGAATCAGAAAATTTTTTCTTATAAATATTCTAAATATTTCTTGTACATAAGATGTAAGAATGGAAATATATAAAGCATAAATACTAATAGATTCTGCATGTAAAAGTATATCATAATAACTTATTACAAACCATAGCTAAAGATAAACATTTATAACATTTAAAATAAATGAACTTAGCTTTAGTAGAACTGAAACTCAGTTAAGCGTTTTTCCAGAAGTGGCTTCTGATTCAGGGTCAATCTGAGACATTTTGCAATATGTAATAGAAAAAACAACATATAAAGCAAAATTGATCAAATTCCTTAAATGACAGTTTCAGGAATGGGAAAAAAAATGCCAATGAACAAGCTTCTAGCAACCAGAAGCAATAAATAATGAGACTTAAATATTGTGGAGACAACAATGACGCTCAAAAATGGTGCCACATCCGGTAACGCCGACATTTTTTGGCGCAAAAACGTCAAAAGAATGACGCAACTTCCGGCGACACGTATGACGCCGGAAATTACAAGAAAATTTTTGCGCCAAGAAAGTCCACGCCAAGAATGACGCAATAAAAACAGAATTTATGCTTACCTGATAAATTACTTTCTCCAACGGTGTGTCCAGTCCACGGCGTCATCCTTACTTGTGGGAAATATCTCTTCCCCAACAGGAAATGGCAAAGTGTCCCAGCAAAAGCTGTCCATATAGTCCCTCCTAGGCTCCGCCCACCCCAGTCATTCGACCGACGGACAGGAGGAAAAAACAGGAGAAACTATAGGGTGCCGTGGTGACTGTAGTTAGAGAAAATAATTCATCAAACCTGATTAAAAAACCAGGGCGGGCCGTGGACCGGACACACCGTTGGAGAAAGTAATTTATCAGGTAAGCATAAATTCTGTTTTCTCCAACATTGTTGTGTCCGGTCCACGGCGTCATCCTTACTTGTGGGAACCAATACCAAAGCTTTAGGACACGGATGAAGGGAGGGAGCAAATCAGGTTACCTAAACAGAAGGCACCACGGCTTGCAAAACCTTTCTCCCAAAAATAGCCTCCGAAGTAGCAAAAGAATCAAATTTGTAAAATTTGGCAAAAGTGTGCAGTGAAGACCAAGTCGCTGCCTTACATATCTGATCAACAGAAGCCTCGTTCTTGAAGGCCCATGTGGAAGCCACAGCCCTAGTAGAGTGAGCTGTGATTCTTTCAGGAGGCTGCCGTCCGGCAGTCTCGTAAGCCAATCGGATGATGCTTTTAAGCCAAAAGGAAAGAGAGATAGAAGTCGCTTTTTGACCTCTCCTTTTACCAGAATAGACGACAAACAGAGAAGATGTTTGTCTGAACTCTTTTGTAGCTTCTAAATAGAATTTTAGAGCACGGACTACATCTAAATTGTGTAACAAACGTTCCTTCTTTGAAACTGGATTCGGACACAAAGAAGGTACAACTATCTCCTGGTTAATATTTTTGTTGGAAACAACCTTTGGAAGAAAACCAGGCTTAGTACGCAAAACAACCTTATCTGAATGGAACACCAGATAGGGCGGAGAACACTGCAAAGCAGATAACTCAGAAACTCTTCTAGCAGAAGAAATAGCAACCAAAAACAAAACTTTCCAAGATAACTTAATATCTATGGAATGTAAAGATTCAAACGGAACCCCTTGGAGAACTGAAAGAACTAGATTTAAACTCCAGGGAGGAGTCAAAGGTCTGTAAACAGGCTTGATCCTAACCAGAGCCTGAACAAATGCTTGGAAAGGAAAGGATCTTAGGAATTTTGGTCTTATTCCATAGGAATCCCTTGGATTCACACCAGCAGATATATCTTTTCCATATTTTATGGTAAATTTTTCAAGTTACCGGTTTTCTGGCTTGAACCAGAGTATCTATCACAAATGCTTGGAAAGGAAAGGATCTTAGGAATTTTGGTCTTATTCCATAGGAATCCCTTGGATTCACACCAGCAGATATATCTTTTCCATATTTTATGGTAAATTTTTCTAGTTACCGGTTTTCTGGCTTGAACCAGAGTATCTATCACAGAATCTGAAAACCCACGCTTTGATAGAATCAAGCGTTCAATTTCCAAGCCGTCAGCTGGAGGGAGACCAGATTTGGATGTTCGAATGGACCCTGTACAAGAAGGTCCTGTCTCAAAGGTAGCTTCCATGGTGGAACCGATGACATATTCACCAGGTCTGCACACCAAGTCCTGCGTGGCCACGCAGGAGCTATCAAGATCACCGAGGCCCTCTCCTGCTTGATCCTGGCTACCAGCCTGGGAATGAGAGGAAACGGTGGAAACACATAAGCTAGGTTGAAGGTCCAAGGCGCTACTAGTGCATCCACTAGAGTCGCCTTGGGATCCCTGGATCTGGACCCGTAGCAAGGAACCTTGAAGTTCTGAAAAGACGCCATCAGATCCATGTCTGGAATGCCCCATAATTGAGTTAATTGGGCAAAGATCTCCGGGTGAAGTTCCCACTCCCCCGGATGGAATGTCTGACGACTCAGATAATCCGCCTCCCAGTTTTCCACTCCTGGGATGTGGATCGCAGATAGGTGGCAGGAGTGATCCTCCGCCCATTCTATTATTTTGGTCACTTCTCTCATCGCCAGGGAACTCCTTGTTCCCCCCTGATGATTGATATAAGCAACAGTCGTCATGTTGTCTGATTGGAATCTGATAAATCTGGCCTTTGCTAGTTGAGGCCAAGCCCTGAGAGCATTGAATATCGCTCTTAGTTCCAGAATGTTTATCGGGAGAAGAGACTCTTCCCGAGACCAAAGTCCCTGAGCTTTCAGGGATTCCCAGACCGTGCCCCAGCCTGCTAGACTGGCGTCGGTCGTGACGATGACCCACTCTGGTCTGCGGAAGCTCATTCCCTGGGACAGGTGGTCCAGGGTTAGCCACCAACGGAGTGAGTCTCTGGTCTTCTGATCTACTTGAATCACTGGAGACAAGTCTGTATAGTCCCCATTCCACTGTTTCACAGTTGTAATGGTCTTAGATGAATTTGCGCAAAAGGAACTATGTCCATTGCTGCAACCATCAACCCTACTACTTCCATGCACTGAGCTACGGAAGGACGTGGAATAGAATGAAGAACTTGACAAGCGTTTAGAAGTTTTGACTTCTGTCAGGAAAATCCTCATTTCTAAAGAATCTATTATTGTTCCCAAGAAAGGAACTCTTGTCGACGGAGACAGGGAACTTTTTTCTATGTTCACCTTCCATCCGTGAGATCTGAAAAAGGCCAGAACGATGTCTGTGTGAGCCTTTGCCTTTGAGAGAGACGACGCTTGTATCAGAATGTCGTCCAAGTAAGGAACTACTGCAATGACCCTTGGTCTTAGAACCGCTAGAAGGGACCCGAGTACCTTTGTGAAAATCCTTGGAGCAGTGGCTAACCCGAATGGGAGGGCCACAAACTGGTAATGTTTGTCCAGAAATGCGAACCTTAGGAACTGATGATGATCCTTGTGGATAGGAATATGTAGATACGCATCCTTTAGATCCACGGTAGTCATAAATTGACCTTCCTGGATTGTAGGTAGAATCGTTCGAATGGTCTCCATTTTGAACGATGGAACCCTGAGAAATTTGTTTAGGATCTTTAAATCCAGAATTTGTCTGAAAGTTCCCTCTTTTATGGGAACTACAAACAGATTTGAGTAAAATCCCATTCCCTGTTCCGCCGTTGGAACTGGGTGTATCACTCCCATTTTTAACAGGTCTTCTACACAATGTAAAAATGCCTGTCTCTTTATTTGGTTTGAGGATAAGTGAGACATGTGGAACCTTCCCCTTGGGGGTAGTTCCTTGAATTCCAGAAGATAACCTGGGAGACTATTTCTAGTGCCCAGGGATCCTGAACATCTCTTGCCCAAGCCTGAGCGAAGAGAGAGAGTCTGCCCCCTACTAGATCCGGTCCCGGATCGGGGGCTACTCCTTCATGCTGTTTTGTTAGCAGCAGAAGGCTTCTTGGCCTGCTTACCCTTGTTCCAGCCTTGCATCGGTTTCCAGGCTGGTTTGGTTTGTGAAGCATTACCCTCTTGTTTAGAGGATGCGGAATTAGAGGCCGGTCCATTCCTGAAATTGCGAAAGGAACGAAAATTAGACTTATTCTTGGCTTTGAAAGGCCTATCTTGTGGGAGGGCGTGGCCCTTTCCCCCAGTGATGTCTGAGATAATCTCTTTCAATTCTGGCCCAAAGAGAGTTTTACCCTTGAAGGGGATATTAAGCAATTTTGTCTTGGAAGATACATCCGCTGACCAAGACTTTAGCCAAAGCGCTCTGCGCGCCACAATTGCAAACCGTGAATTTTTCGCCGCTAATCTAGCTAATTGCAAAGCGGCATCTAAAATAAAAGAATTAGCCAACTTAAGTGCGTGAACTCTGTCCATAACCTCCTCATACGGAGTCTCTCTACTGAGCGACTTTTCTAGTTCCTCGAACCAGAACCACGCTGCTGTAGTGACAGGAACAATGCACGAAATGGGTTGCAGAAGGTAACCTTGCTGTACAAAAATCTTTTTAAGCAAACCCTCTTTGAAAGCACAATTATCCTCAATAGGAATAGTAGTGCGCTTGTTTAGAATAGAAACTGCCCCCTCGACCTTAGGGACTGTCTGCCATAAGTCCTTTCTGGGGTCGACCATAGGAAATAATTTCTTAAATATAGGAGGGGGGACAAAAGGTATGTTGGGCTTCTCCCACTCCTTATTCACTATGTCCGCCACCCGCTTGGGTATAGGAAAAGCGTCGGGGTGCACCGGAACCTCTAGGAACTTGTCCATCTTGCATAATTTTTCTGGAATGACCAGGTTGTCACAATCATCCAGAGTAGATAACACCTCCTTAAGCAGTGCACGGAGATGCTCTAATTTAAATTTAAATGTCACAACATCAGGTTCAGCCTGTTGAGAAATTTTTCCTGAATCTGAAATTTCCCCATCTGACAAAACCTCCCTCATGGCTCCTTCAGATTGGTGTGAGGGTATGACAGAGCAATTATCATCAGCACCCTCCTGCTCTTCAGTGTTTAAAACAGAGCAATCGCGCTTTCTCTGATATGTAGGCATTTTGGATAAAATATTTGCTATGGAGTTATCCATTACTGCCGTCAATTGTTGCATAGTAATAAGCATTGGTGCGCTAGAAGTACTAGGGGCCTCCTGCGTGGGCAAAACTGGCGTAGACACAGAAGGAGATGATGTAGAACTATGTCTACTCCCTTCATCTGATGAAACATCTTGGGCAATTTTACTATCTGTGGCAGCACCGTCCTTACTTTGTTTGGACGCTATGGCACAATTATCACACAATTTTGAAGGGGGAGACACATTGGCTTTCATACATATAGAACATAGCTTATCTGAAGGTACAGACATGTTAAACAGGCTTAAACTTGTCAGTAAAGCACAAAAACCGTTTTAAAACAAAAATGTTACTGTCTCTTTAAATTTTAAACAGTGCACACTTTATTACTGAATATGTGAAAAAGTATTAAGGAATTGTTCAAAATTTACCAAATTGTCACCACAGTGTCTTAAAGCATTAAAAGTATTGCACACCAAATTTCAGAGCTTTAACCATTAAAATAAAGAAACCGGAGCCGGTTACAGTTTTAACCCCTCTACAGTCCCAGCTACAGCCTTTGCTGCGACTTTACCAAACCCAGGGGGGAATACGATACCAAATGAAGCCTTCTAGGAACCTTTCCAACTACTTTCAGATCCACACACATGCATCTGCATGTCTTGCTCTCAAAAACATAATTTATGTAAGAACTTACCTGATAAATTCATTTCTTTCATATTAGCAAGAGTCCATGAGCTAGTGACGTATGGGATATACATTCCTACCAGGAGGGGCAAAGTTTCCCAAACCTCAAAATGCCTATAAATACACCCCTCACCACACCCACAATTCAGTTTAACGAATAGCCAAGAAGTGGGGTGATAAAAAAGTGCGAAAGCATATAAAATAAGGAATTGGAATAATTGTGCTTTATACAAAAATCATAACCACCACAAAAAAAGGGTGGGCCTCATGGACTCTTGCTAATATGAAAGAAATGAATTTATCAGGTAAGTTCTTACATAAATTATGTTTTCTTTCATGTAATTAGCAAGAGTCCATGAGCTAGTGACGTATGGGATAATGATTACCCAAGATGTGGATCTTTCCACGCAAGAGTCACTAGAGAGGGAGGGATAAAATAAAGACAGCCAATTCCTGCTGAAAATAATCCACACCCAAAATAAAGTTTAATGAAAAACATAAGCAGAAGATTCAAACTGAAACCGCTGCCTGAAGTACTTTTCTACCAAAAACTGCTTCAGAAGAAGAAAATACATCAAAATGGTAGAATTTAGTAAAAGTATGCAAAGAGGACCAAGTTGCTGCTTTGCAAATCTGATCAATCGAAGCTTCATTCCTAAACGCCCAGGAAGTAGAAACTGACCTAGTAGAATGAGCTGTAATCCTTTGAGGCGGAGTTTTACCCGACTCAACATAGGCAAGATGAATTAAAGATTTCAACCAAGATGCCAAAGAAATGGCAGAAGCTTTCTGGCCTTTTCTAGAACCGGAAAAGATAACAAATAAACTAGAAGTCTTTCGGAAAGACTTAGTAGCTTCAACATAATATTTCAAAGCTCTAACAACATCCAAAGAATGTAACGATTTCTCCTTAGAATTCTTAGGATTAGGACATAATGAAGGAACCACAATTTCTCTACTAATGTTGTTGGAATTCACAACTTTAGGTAAAAATACAAAAGAAGTTCGCAACACTTCCTTATCCTGATGAAAAATCAGAAAAGGAGACTCACAAGAAAGAGCAGATAATTCAGAAACTCTTCTGGCAGAAGAGATTGCCAAAAGGAACAAAACTTTCCAAGAAAGTAATTTAATGTCCAATGAATGCATAGGTTCAAACGGAGGAGCTTGAATAGCCCCTAGAACCAAATTCAAACTCCAAGGAGGAGAAATTGACTTAATGACAGGTTTTATACGAACCAAAGCTTGTACAAAACAATGAATATCAGGAAGATTAGCAATCTTTCTGTGAAAAAGAACAGAAAGAGCAGAGATTTGTCCTTTAAAGGAACTTGCGGACAAACCTTTATCTAAACCATCCTGAAGAAACTGTAAAATTCTTGGAATTCTAAAAGAATGCCAAGAAAAATGATGAGAAAGACACCAAGAAATATAAGTCTTCCAGACTCTATAATATATCTCTCTGGATACAGATTTACGAGCCTGTAACATAGTATCAATCACAGAGTCAGAGAAACCTCTTTGACTAAGAATCAAGCGTTCAATCTCCATACCTTTAAATTTAAGGATTTGAGATCCTGATGGAAAAAAGGACCTTGCGACAGAAGGTCTGGTCTTAGCGGAAGAGTCCACGGATGGCAAGAGGCCATCCGGACAAGATCCGCATACCAAAACCTGTGAGGCCATGCCGGAGCTACCAGCAGAACAAACGAGCATTCCTTCAGAATCTTGGAGATTACTCTTGGAAGAAGAACTAGAGGCGGAAAGATATAAGCAGGATGATACTTCCAAGGAAGTGATAATGCATCCACTGCTTCCGCCTGAGGATCCCGGGATCTGGACAGATACCTGGGAAGTTTCTTGTTTAGATGAGACGCCATCAGATCTATTTCTGGAAGCTCCCATATTTGAACAATCTGAAGAAATACCTCTGGGTGAAGAGACCATTCGCCCGGATGCAACGTTTGGCGACTGAGATAATCCGCTTCCCAATTGTCTATACCTGGGATATGAACCGCAGAGATTAGACAGGAGCTGGATTCCGCCCAAACCAGAATTCGAGATACTTCTTTCATAGCCAGAGGACTGTGAGTCCCTCCTTGATGATTGATGTATGCCACAGTTGTGACATTGTCTGTCTGAAAACAAATGAACGATTCTCTCTTCAGAAGAGGCCAAGACTGAAGAGCTCTGAAAATTGCACGGAGTTCCAAAATATTGATCGGTAATCTCACCTCCTGAGATTCCCAAACTCCTTGTGCCGTCAGAGATCCCCACACAGCTCCCCAACCTGTGAGACTTGCATCTGTTGAAATTACAGTCCAGGTCGGAAGCACAAAAGAAGCAAACGATGGTGATCTGTCCACCACGTTAGAGAGTGTCGTACAATCGGTTTTAAAGATATTAATTGAGATATCTTTGTGTAATCCCTGCACCATTGATTCATGCATACAGAGCTGAAGAGGTCGCATGTGAAAACGAGCAAAGGGGATCGCGTCCGATGCAGCAGTCATAAGACCTAGAATTTCCATGCATAAGGCTACCGAAGGGAATGATTGTGACTGAAGGTTTCGACAAGCTGAAATTAATTTTAGACGTCTCTTGTCTGTTAAAGACAGAGTCATGGACACTGAATCTATCTGGAAACCCAGAAAAGTTACCCTTGTCTGAGGAATCAATGAACTTTTTGGTAAATTGATCCTCCAACCATGATCTTGAAGAAACAACACAAGTTGATTCGTATGAGATTCTGCTAAATGTAAAGACTGAGCAAGTACCAAGATATCGTCCAAATAAGGAAATACCACAATACCCTGTTCTCTGATTACAGACAGAAGGGCACAGAGAACCTTTGTAAAAATTCTTGGAGCTGTAGCTAGGCCAAACGGCAGAGCCACAAACTGGTAATGCTTGTCCAGAAAAGAGAATCTCAGGAACTGATAATGATCTGGATGAATCGGAATATGCAGATAAGCATCCTGTAAATCTATTGTGGACATATAATGCCCTTGCTGAACAAAAGGCAAGATAGTCCTTACAGTTACCATTTTGAACGTTGGTATCCTTACATAACGATTCAATATTTTTAGATCCAGAACTGGTCTGAAGGAATTCTCCTTCTTTGGTACAATGAAGAGATTTGAATAAAACCCCATCCCCTGTTCCAGAATTGGAACTGGCATAATTACTCCAGCCAACTCTAGATCTGAAACACAATTCAGAAATGCTTGAGCTTTCACTGGATTTACTGGGACACGGGAAAGAAAAAATCTCTTTGCAGGAGGTCTCATCTTGAAACCAATTCTGTACCCTTCTGAAACAATGTTCTGAATCCAAAGATTGTGAACAGAATTGATCCAAATTTCTTTGAAAAAACGTAACCTGCCCCCTACCAGCTGAGCTGGAATGAGGGCCGCACCTTCATGTGGACTTAGAAGCAGGCTTTGCCTTTCTAGAAGGCTTGGATTTATTCCAGACTGGAGATGGTTTCCAAACTGAAACTGCTCCTGAGGATGCAGGATCAGGCTTTTGTTCTTTGTTGAAACGAAAGGAACGAAAACGATTATTAGCCCTGTTTTTACCCTTAGATTTTTTATCCTGTGGTAAAAAAGTTCCTTTCCCACCAGTAACAGTTGAGATAATGGAATCCAACTGAGAACCAAATAATTTGTTACCCTGGAAAGAAATGGAAAGTAGAGTTGATTTAGAAGCCATATCAGCATTCCCAGTTTTAAGCCATAAAGGTCTTCTAGCTAAAATAGCTAGAGACATAAACCTGACATCAACTCTGATAATATCAAAAATGGCATCACAGATAAAATTATTAGCATGCTGAAGAAGAATAATAATATTATGAGAATCATGATCTGTTACTTGTTGTGCTAAAGTCTCCAACCAAAAAGTTGAAGCTGCAGCAACATCAGCCAAAGATATAGCAGGTCTAAGAAGATTACCTGAACACAGATAAGCTTTTCTTAGAAAGGATTCAATTTTCCTATCTAAAGGATCTTTAAACGAAGTACCATCTGACGTAGGAATAGTAGTACGTTTAGCAAGGGTAGAAATAGCCCCATCAACTTTAGTGATTTTGTCCCAAAATTCTAATCTGTCAGACGGCACAGGATATAATTGCTTAAAACGTTTAGAAGGAGTAAATGAATTACCCAATTTATCCCATTCTCTGGAAATTACTTCAGAAATAGCATTAGGAACAGGAAAAACTTCTGGAATAACCACAGGAGATTTAAACACCTTATCTAAACGTTTAGAATTAGTATCAAGAGGACCAGAATCCTCTATTTCTAAAGCAATTAGTACTTCTTTAAGTAAAGAACGAATAAATGCCATTTTAAATAAATATGAAGATTTATCAGCATCAATCTCTGAGACAGAATCCTCTGAACCAGAAGAGTCATCAGAATCAGAATGATGATGCTCATTTAAAAATTCATCTGTAGAGAGAGAAGTTTTAAAAGTTTTTTTATGTTTACTAGAAGGAGGAATAACAGACATAGCCTTCTTGATGGATTCAGAAACAAAATCTCTTATGTTATCAGGAACATTCTGCACCTTAGATGTTGAGGGAACTGCAACAGGCAATGGTACATTACTAAAGGAAATATTATCTGCTTTAACAAGTTTGTCATGACAATTAATACAAACAACAGCCGGAGGAATAGCTACCAAAAGTTTACAGCAGATACACTTAGCTTTGGTAGTTCCAGCACTAGACAGCGATTTTCCTGAAGTATCTTCTGACTCAGATGCAACGTGAGACATCTTGCAATATGTAAGAGAAAAAACAACATATAAAGCAAAATTGATCAAATTCCTTAAATGACAGTTTCAGGAATGGGAAAAAATGCCAATAAACAAGCTTCTAGTAACCAGAAGCAAAGAAAAAATCAGACTGAAATAATGTGGAGACAAAAGCGACGCCCATATTTATCCCAAATATGAAACTGACTGTCTGAAAATAAGGAATGTTGAACATTCTGAGTCAAGGCAAATAAATGTTTGAATACATATATTTAGAACTTTATAAATAAAGTGCCCAACCATAGCTTAGAGTGTCACAGAAAATAAGATTTACTTACCCCAGGACACTCATCTACATGTTTGTAGAAAGCCAAACCAGTACTGAAACGAAAATCAGCAGAGGTAATGGTATATAAATAAGAGTATATCGTCGATCTGAAAAGGGAGGTAAGAGATGAATCTCTACGATAACAGAGAACCTATGAAATAGACCCCGTAGAAGGAGATCACTGCATTCAAATAGGCAATACTCTCCTCACATCCCTCTGACATTCACTGCACGCTGAGAGGAAAACCGGGCTCCAACTTGCTGCGGAGCGCATATCAACGTAGAATCTAGCACAAACTTACTTCACCACCTCCATAGGAGGCAAAGTTTGTAAAACTGAATTGTGGGTGTGGTGAGGGGTGTATTTATAGGCATTTTGAGGTTTGGGAAACTTTGCCCCTCCTGGTAGGAATGTATATCCCATACGTCACTAGCTCATGGACTCTTGCTAATTACATGAAAGAAAGTAACTGCGCAGTAATGGCGCGAAAATGAGGCTCAGCCTACAACTGGGAAGGCCCTTCCTGACTGGAAACGTGTCTAACTCAGTGCCTGACGTTAAAAAAATGTTCCCCAAGCTTATAAGTGTGAATTTCAAGCATAAACATGTATAAAATGCTCAAATAAAGCAATCGATTTTGCCCATAAAAGTGTCTACCAGTTTTACAGCCCATAGTAAGCCCTTTATTCTGTTTGAGACTAAGAAAATGGCTTACCGGTCCCCATGAGGGGAAATGACAGCCTTCCAGCATTACACAGTCTTGTTAGAAATATGGCTAGTCATACCTTAAGCAGAAAAAGCACTCTAGGGTATATTTGCTGCCCAGTTGCGTCCCTATATAGCTTGGGAATTATGGTCTTATGATATATGGGCGCCATTGTCTGTTTACTAAAATGTCATGATCGTACTATCCAACATTCAATGCTCAATGTTTTTTATATATCAACATTTTAGAGGTTTAATGCATAGGCGTTTCTTCTACTCAGCGTTTTCACTCCTCCAGATTTGTGTTATTACCAAGCCTTATAAGGGCTCTCTATCTGTTATGCACATACTCCTCTAATATTAATGCTGTTAAATCTTAATGTTAGTGTGCACATATATTTAGGATGCTTATATATTTCTGTTACTTTAGAGAGCCGACTGGAGTAAATTGCATTAGTAACAGGTTTCATATGACACCACCTGTGGTTTTAAGGCTCTCTGTGATCAAACACACTATTCTACCTATATATTATGGTCTGTGAGCTGACTTGCTAACCTCTAGATTTCAGACACAACCTGTATGCTATTGTACATAATGCTGCATTAAGAGATAATATTCCCAGCATATCGTTAACAATGATAATCTGTTTATATGCTCCACTGTGTGTTTTTTCTTACAGTTACTTAGAATTGCTGTATTTATATCTGATGTACATTCTACATATGGCTAGACAAGCAATAATGCAGAATTTGGCTTTACACCAATGCTCCTGGATAACTGAAATAATAGCCATTTACACCATCAGATGGTTTGATTACAGTCTGTTTACTAAAATGCCTTGTACTCAATATGCTTTGTATTTCCATACTCTGCCTCTGGGTCTCTTACACCCTTACTGTGTGGCACCTGGGTGTCTCTCAGAATAATTCTCTACTTAGAAAATATTATAGTATACTGTAATTATAGCTACATGTTTAATCTGATGATTGAGGCACTGTTGCACTTCTTTTGTAAGCTTAAGCTAGAGTATTTCTCCCTGCTGCAAACTTCTTTGCATGACTCAGCATACATAATTTACAACATTTAGTCTAACCAGCTTTTTGCCCTATTTGCAGTTCTCCTTGACTCCCTTGTTAAGTTCCTGATAATCAGAACATGGGGCTAGAATCCTAATGTACTGCATTTATACTCACATACATATTATGTACTACTGCAGCTTTACGCAGGGAAATGAATCTACTGTTTAAATATCTGGTTGCCAATGAATAACTGTACCCTATTCTTACAAGCAATCCTATAATACTACTAGAGACTGTTACTGTGTTCTACCCATATGGCCTAGTTATGTGTGTTTTCTCCTTCCTAATGTTTCATTAATCATTTGTAACTACATCTAACCCTACAGTTGTGAGCAGCTCATTGGAAAAATTCATCATTTATTACTAGACCACTCTGTTTGTTTAGTCCGCCGCCTGGACATAGGGCCCGTGCTCGGGTGGCGGAGATAGGTCATAAAAGGAGTGTGAAACACTACTCACTTTTCAGCATAGTTCTAGTTTCACCATATTTTAATTATATACTGATCTATACCTACTATATTAGGTGCTATTTTAGCTATCTCAAGCACATAGATCATCCAGAGAGAGATCATTCTCATATTGGTAGAGCTTCTTACTCAATATTCTACAGTCACCCTACCGTAAACCCAGGCTAATACATAATTTTTAAGAAAGGAAGGTCCTGCGCTTCTCATATATAGTGAGGCCATAGTATGCACTGCATAGAAATTAGATTGTCCGCAATAGAGCAGTTTTGAGGACTCCAGATGGGACATCCTTGCATATAAGAATCTATACTAGGCTATAGTATACCTGGCTTGCTTTTCTCTTGATATACGTGCATTCTCTGGTTCATATATTTGACCCTTAACTACTTATTCCACCCCCATACATAATAAACCTCCTATAACAGGAGGGTTAACTAGGCGTTTTTTCTCGTCAATACCGCACCCTATATTTTTTCATTGTGCATTACAGCATACCTATCTATCTTACCCCGCAACTCTACTATACGAAAGACTGGTAAAAAAGAGCCTCTCACTCTCATATGCCTATTTTATACTTTACTCCAGCATTTGTGAGGCTAGAATTCCAATAAATTCAAATAGTTCAAAATCTGAGGTAGACAGCGTAAGACCCATAAGTGTTCTTCCCTATTTTAGGTAGCCTTCTGTTATTGCTTAAAATTTCAATTGGTTAGGGGGTTCTAGTGTGAACCTTGATTAGAAGAGAAGGCTTCAATTTGTATTGGCGTAACTGAATTATGTCTCTGCATAATACTCTAAGTGTTCCCTATGTTTGTCTTCTTGCTAGTTGATGTTATTATTGATGTTAACATTATTATTATACTCCTTGTATACCCAATGTTACATTATGTATATGGCGATGACATTTATGGTGTGTTTTAATGTCAACTTTGTATGCCATCTTTTACCTCAATAAAAATTATTCAAAAAAAAAAAAAAAATTCACAACTTAGGAAAAAATTGAAAAGAAGACAGTAAAACCACCTTATCCTGATGAAAAATCAGAAAAAGGAGACTCACAAGAAAGAGCAGATAATTCAAAAACTGAACTAGCTGAAGAGATGTCTAAAGGAACAATACTTTCCAAGAAAGTAATTAAAATGTCCAAAGAAAGCATATGCTCAACGGAAGAGCCTGTAAAGCCCTCAGAACCAAATTAAGACTCCAAAGAGGAGAAATTGGCTTAAATGACAGACTTGATACGAACCAAAGCCTGAACAAAACATTGATTAACAGAAAGATTAGCAAATTTTTCTATGAAAACAGCACAGAAAAAGCAGAGATTTGTCCTTGTAAGGAACTTGCAGATAAAAACCCTTATCTAAACCATCCTGAAGAAAACTATAAAAACCTAGGAATTCTAAAAGAATGCCAAGAGAATTTATGAAAAGAGCATCAAGAGATGTAAATCTTTCAAACTCGATAATAAATCTTACTAGACACAGATTTACGAGCCTGCAACATAGTATTAATCACTGAGTCAAAGAACTTCTATGACTAAGTACTAAGCGTTAAAACTCCATACCATCAAATTAATAATTTAAGTTCCTGATGGAAAAAATGAATGTTAAGATATAAGGTCTGGCCTTAATGGAAGTGACCAAGATTGGCAACTGGACATCCGAACAAGAACCATATACCAAAACCTGTGTGGCCATACTGGAGCCACCAGCAACACAAAAGATTGCTCCCTGATGATTTTGAAAATCACTCTAAAAAGAAGAACGAGAGGTGAAAAAATATAGGCAGATTGATAACTCCAAGGAAGTGTCAATGCATACACCGCTTCCGCCAGAGGATCCCCGGACCTGAATAGGCCCCTGGGAAGTTCCTTGTTTAGATGAGATGCCATCAGATCTGTTTCTGGAAGCCCACACATCTGAACAATTTGAAAAAACACATCTAGGTAAAGACCATTCTCCCGGATGTAAAGCTTGATTGACAGAGATAATCCGTTTCCCAATTGTCTATACCTGGGAAATGGACCGCAGAAATTAGACAGGAGCTGGATTTAGTCCAAGCAAGTATCCAAGATACTATTTTCACAGCCTAAGAACTGAAAGTCCCACCCTGATGAGTGACATACGCCACAGTTGTGACATTGTCTGTCTGAAAAACAATAAACGTCTCTTTCTTCAAAAAGAAGCCAAAACTGAAGAACTCTGAAAAAATGCACAGAGTTCCAAAATATCGATTGGTAATCTCGCCTCCTGAGATTTCCAAACCCCTTATGCTGACAGAGATCCCCAGACAGCCTTCCAACCTAAAAGACTTGCATCTGTAGTGATCATGGTCCATGTTGAATGAACCGAAGAGACCAGTAGAATTATATGATGGTGATCTAACCAACAAATCAAAGATAGTTGAACATTGAGATTCAAGGATATAAAAAGTGATATCCTCGAATCGCTGCACCATTAATACAGTATAAAAAACTGGAAAGGTTTCTTATGAAAATGAGCAAAGGGAATCGAATCCAATGCTGCAGCCATAATACCAAAAACATCCATGCATATAGCAACTGAAGGAAATAATAGAGACTGAAGTTTCCGACAAACGGAACCAAATAAAACTGTCACTTGTCCGCTAGAAACAAAGACATTGACACAATCTATCTGGAAACCTAAAAAAGGTGACGCTTGTCTGAGGAATCAGAGCTTTTGATAAAAAAAAATCCTCTAACCAAGTCTTGAGATTCTGCAGAACGAAAAGACTGAGCCAGTACCACGAGACTGTCCAAATGGAAACACTGAGAACCTTGAAAAGATTCTGTCGCTAGATCAGAAGGAAAAGCAACAAATTGGTAATGCTTGTCAAAAAAAGAGAATCTCAGAAAATGAAAATAGAAAATGAAGATATGCATCTATTGTATCTATTGTGAACAAATAATGCCATTACTGACCAAAAAAGGCAGAATAGACCATATAAACTCTAAAAGATGGTATACTTATATGACAATACAAAAAGATTTTCTATCTTTGAAATAACCAATAGTTTTGAATAAAACCCCCAAATCCTGTTCCTAAAAAGGAACTGGTATAAATACCCCAGAAAACTCCAGGTCTGAGCAGCGCCTTGAGCCCCAACGGGTGACCAGCCACGCTTCACAAGTACCCAATACATATAGGACTGAAACACACGTCAGGAAAGTGTGAACCTTACTGGAATAGCTGGAATATGTTAGAGAGAGAAAAAAATACTTCTCACAGACGGTTTTACTCTGAATCCTATTCTGTATCCAAATCTAAGAAGTTTGGACCGAATTGAACCAAACAAATTTATTAAAAAAGTCTTAACCAGCCCCTTACCAGCTAAGCTGGAATAAGAACTGCACCTAAATGCAAATTTGGGGAGCTGACTTTGCTTTTTTAAAATGGCTTAAATTGAATGAAGAAAATTTCCAATTATAAACATGTTACTTGGGGAAGAATTTAGAATTCTGTTCCTTAGTAAGAAAAAAAGCTTAATATTTAGCCTTAGAACTCAATCTGCAGCCCAGAGTAACAGTTGAAGAATTGAATCCAATTGTGAACCAAATAATTGATTACCTTGGAAAAAAAGAAATATGGAATTTAGAAATCAAATTACCATTCCAAGATTGAAATCATAAAGTTCTTCTAGCTAAAAATAGAATGTACACAAGTAGGGAGCTACTGGGTTCTGGCAACAGCTAGAAGAGCCCCTAGAACCTTCGTAAAAATTCTTGGAGCAGTAGCTAGATCAAATGGCAAGTGCAATGAACTGGAAGTGCTGGTCCAGGAACGCAAACCTTAGGAACTGGAAGTGATCCTTTTGGATTGGATCGTGAAGGTAAGCATCCTTCAGATCATTAGTGGTCATGAACTGTTCTTCCTGAACTAAGGGAAGGATGGACCTTGATGTCTCCATCTTCAACGAGGGGACATTTAGAAATTTGTTTAAGCACTTTAGGTCGAGAATCTGGTGAAAAGATACATCCTTATTTGGAACCACGAAAACGTTTGAATAGTATCCCAAACCTCTTTCTGCGATAGGTACCGGGACAATGACCCCCAAGGAGTTCAGATCCCGCACGCACCCCAGAAAGGCTTCCCTCTTTCTTGAAACTTATCTTGTATCCCTGAGCTATGACCTCCATGAGCCATGGATCTTGGAGCTGTTGCTAGGCCAAATGGAAGAGCAACAAATTGGTAATGCTTGTCTAGAAAAGAGAATCTCAGAAACTGAAAGTGTTCTGGATGAATCAGAATATGAAGGTATGCATCCTGCAAGTCTATTGTGGACATATAATGTCCTCGCTGAACAAAAGGCAGAATAGTCCTTATAGTCACCATCTTGAAAGTTGGTACTCTTACATAACGATTCAAAATTTTTAGATCCAGAACTGGTCTGAATAAATTTTCTTTCTATGGTACAATGAATAGGTTTGAATAAAACCCCAAACCTTGTTCCTGAGGAACTGGCATGATTACCCCTGAAGACTCCAGGTCTGAAACACACTTCAGAAAAGCCTGAGCTTTTACTGGATTTACAGGGATGCATGAGAGAAAAAATCTTCTCACAGGAGGTCTTATTTTGAATCCTATTCGATACCCTTGAGAGACAATGCTCTGAATCCAATGATTTTGGACAGATTTTATCCAAAAATCTTTGAAAAACCTTAATCTGCCCCCTACCAGCTGAGCTGGCATGAGGGTCGCACCTTCATGCGGATTTAGGGGCTGACTTTGGTTTCCTAAATGGCTTGGATTTATTCCAATTTGAGGAAGGCTTCCAACTGAAAGCAGATTCCTTGGGGGAAGGATTGAGTTTTTGTT